>NC_140950.1:10942477-11137477 GCF_014529385.1 Adiantum capillus-veneris
AACCAAGGATGACTGGGAACCCTTAAAAACCGCTTTTAAGAGGCGCTTTGGGGGAGGTACCACTTCAGAAAAGTTGTGGGACAAGTTGAGAGACTTGAAGCAAGAGGGTCTTTTAGAATATGCCACCTATGAGTCCAAATTTGTGGATTTGTGGGAACGATGGGTTGAGTCACTGGCAAGGGGGGAAGCTGTACCCGATTTCCTAAAAAAAGATCGGTTCATGCATGGCTTATGGCCGCTTCTCAAGGAGAAGGTGAAAGGTAGATTCCCGGCTACGTACGAGTTAGCCGTTGAGATTGCTCGCCTTAAGGACAAGAAGCTGCGAATGAAAGCCAAAGAAACCGAGTCAACAGAAACAGCAACATCACGTCGACCAGAAACTACGACAACCACCATTTCACCACCACCACCGGCTCTTGGGGTAAGAGATGACCAGCAAGATATGTTGGCCCATATTACTGACCAACTGCAGAATTTGTCTGTCCACTTAATACAACAAGGGAGGAGTCAAGAAAGAGATCAAGACCCTGGAAGAGCACGACGACAAAACAGGGAGTATCATTGCTACAACTGCGGAGAAGACGGTCACGACATGTACTACTGTCCCAAACCACGACAAAACTATAATAGAGGAGGTAGGAGGAACCAATTGTCACCCCCTAGAGAAAGAACACCCCCACCCCGAGCACCAACCCCACCAACACAAATTCTACGTCCACCCCAGACACCACTACAAGCATCCATTCCACCTCTTCCACCATCCCCACCACCTGATCGCCCTGTAAACATCATAAGGCTAGAAGAGAAAGGAAAAGCCGTAGTAGTGTATCCACCCAGAGCAAAGGAGAGGGACAAGGGTAAGGAGAAGGTAACCTTTTTAGAACCACTTGAGGCCATGACTGTGAAAAGAGCTAGGAGGGAGAAGGCTACACAATCAGATGATGAGAGAAGCATGAGAGGAGAAACTAGCAAGAGGCCATCCAGGCCACGACGAAAATTGGGCATCAGCGACTTCCAGCTAGGGGAAAGTTCTAAGCCCTATGATCTAACATTGGATGTGGCAGAGCAAGGACCGAAGATTACATGGCCACAACTACTACATCTTGTACCTAAAGTAAGGCGACAATGGTCTAAAATGGTAAGTACAAGACGCTCCAAAACAAAGGTAGCCGGAGCAATTTTGGGATGCAGCATGGATGGCATCCTTCCAATTGTCGACGTAAACATAAAAGGAAAGAGGGTTGGAAACACCTACATTGATGGAGGTGCACAAATCTGTGTAATGAGCGAAGCTATGATGCTTCGATTAGGGCTCGAGGTTGACAGGCCTTCTCCATGCAAGGCAAAGATGGCAAACAATGCAAAAGTAAAGTGTGTGGGTGTGGTAAGTGCCGTGAAAATCAAATCTTTCAACATTGAGGTAGAGGTAGATGTTTTTGTAATGCCTACTAAGGGGGAGGGCTATCCACTAATTTTGGGAAGGCCATGGTTGATGGCCATGAAGGCAAAACAGGACTGGGGTACTGGCCTTCTACGCATGACCGGTAAGAAAGGGGAGACAATCTACTACGACATGAGGATTGGCAAGCAGAAGCAAATGAATTTGGAAACATCGACAGATGAAACCACTAGCGAATCTTCTAGTTCTGAGGAGGAGACCACATCCACCGACGAAAGTGACAGTTCCATTGATGTGATGGGTATCATTATGAAGGATCCACAAAGGGTAAGCACAACTGGTGATCCATCACCAAAAGGGCAACCCAATGAAGAGGAGAGCAAATCACCTGGCCTAGGAGGAAGTAGGTTGAAGGGTATGTTGTCTACGGAATTAACACTTGAGGAGAAAGATAGTTTTTTGCAAATGTTGATGGGATTTCCTAACCTGTTCATTGACAACTATGAAAGAATCACAGTCATTACAGTGGTGGAACATCATATTAAGCTGAAGGAAGGGGTAAAACCAGTTGTGCAAAAGCTACGACGACTGGGGGTCATACAAGAAAAGGCACTCTTGGCCGAGGTAAGGAAACTGCTGGAGGCGGGATTCATCTATCCTGTAGAAAACTCAGAATGGGTGTCACCCGTAGTGGTGACGCCTAAAAAGAATGGTAAGTGGAGGGTCTGTGTTGACTACAAACCACTAAATGCAACTACAAAGAGAGACCACTTTCCTCTCCCTTTCTTGGATGAAATTCTGAATGAAGTAGCGGGTTTTGAATGCTATACCGTCTGTGATGGTTATTCTGGATACTTTCAAATACGCATAGCCTTGGAAGATCAGCTAAAAACCACTTTTATCACGCCATGGGGTTGTTTTGCATACAGGGTTATGCCATTTGGTCTCACAAATGCACCTGCCACATTCCAAAGATATGTCACATATGTTTTTCAACCATTCTTTGGAACATCCATAAGAGTGTTCATTGATGATTTTTGTATATATAGCTCCCGTATTTCATATTTAGAAAAGGTAACTGAAGGTTTGGCCAGGTTGCAGAGCCTAGGTGGGCAATTAAATGTGGATAAATGCCACATTGGGGAGAGTAAAGTCATTCTACTAGGCCATGAAATTTCAACAAAAGGTATCAACGCTGACCCAAGTAAGGTGTCCGCACTCATAGCCCTACCTTCACCAACGACCGCACGTCAATTGGTCTCTTTTCTACAGAAGGTGAGGTACTTAAGTAGATTCATACATCTACTATCACAACTTGTTCTACCACTGCAACAACTCACTCAAAGATCAACTTTCACTTGGGACGAGGAAAGCGAACATCACTACAACAAGGTAAAGGAGGTCTTAGCCACTCTGCCAACTATCTCACCACCTAAGTGGGATGAAAAATTCTATGTCACCTCAAGTGTTGGTGATGACTCATTGGGGACTGTGCTACTCCAAAAGGATACGACGATATCTTTCATGAGGCCAATCTACTTCTCTAGTCGAATGATGACAGCAGGAGAGAAAGGTTTCACCCGTGTGGAACACTTAGTCCTAGCTCTTAGATTTGAAACTACAAAGTTTAGGTCATATTTGCTGCCTAAGAAATTTGTGATTCTAACCACGGATGAAATATTTCCCTATGTTGTACAACACATGGATGTGTCTGCTAGAATTACTAAATGGCTAGTTCGTCTGCAAGAGTTTGACTACACGGTACAGGTAGAAAGCACGACAAGGGAAAGTTTGGGGGGACTCATGACCTACCAAGTCTTTGAAAGGAAGGAGAAGCAATCTAAGGAAGGAGAAGGCCGATTACCTCCAGTACCACCGATGATAGAAGGATCATACTCTCTCTACTTTGATGGAGCCTACAAGCGAGCGTCCGACAAAGCAGCTGCAGGCATAGTGGTCTTTGATGACAAAGGGACAAAGGTATTTTCGTTGGGCCAATTGTTAGATTCACATTCTAACAATGAAGCTGAGTATGCAGCACTAACCAAGGGTCTACATTAGGAAAAATATGAACCCTCTAGGGGCCCTTTGGGATTAAGGTTAATTAGAGGCCAGCCAATGAGAAGAAGGTGGTGGACACACTCTATGCCCTCAAAAATGTAGGGGGACAAAGTAGTCTTACACTTTTTAAATGGGCTCTTACCTAGTGAGAAGGTGGGGTGGGGGGGGGGGGGTGGGCCATATGGAACCTCCAACTTCCCTCCTTTTTGGTCCGGTTTTGAAAAAATCCCAAAAATTTGAAATTTTTCAAAAATTTCAAAACTCAAATTTCATCTTCTGAAAACCTCCCTAAAACTATTTTATGGTCAAAAAAGCATTTTTTGATCTCAAAAAGTCAAAACGTGCATCCAAAAACCCTAAAATTCAAAATTTTTTAAAACTTTTAAAAAATCTTTTTTTGCTATCCAGAGCTCCCTCAAAATTAGTTATTAGGCAAAAAGGGATTTTCTCTCTCTAAAACCCCTTTTCCAACCCCTCCTTGGTTGCAACCATCACACTCATCCTCTACTCCAACACTCTCTCTCTTTACACCATCTCCATTGCTGCAGCAAGGAAGCTCCTCTCTCCTCCCCTACCACCTTCCATTGCCACACCAAGCAAGGCTTATCCACCTTCTCCTCCCAATGCCACACCAAGCAAGGGTTGTCCACCTTCTCCTCCCATTGCCACAAGGGTTGACCATTTTCTCATATCACTTTATCACACCTACATTGTAGCAACAAGCAAGGTTCTTCTCCTCCTCCTAGTTTGCTTTGCTCAACCATGGCCAACTCTACTTCGCAAAGGCGACCAAAGGATGAGGTCACAGCACTTGCATGCCACAACACTAGAGGTGTAGATGATGAGTGGGTGCCACAAGAGTTCACCAAAGGTGCTTGGGTATACATGCAACCATCTGCTGTTGGCCCTCATCGTGTACGGAATTGTGCAAACTTGGATCTTCATTGGAAAGGAAAGCTCCTTGGCTTCAAGAACCGCAAAGACAAGGGGACCATAGCCATTGTGCAACATGTTTTCTCAATGTCAACCATGCACTTGCAACAACCACCTCGATTTCCAACACATTGTAAGTACATGTTTTGAGAATACAAAGCTAGGTGTGAAATCACAGTGTAATGTTATTATGGATTCATACTTAACATTTGTCATGCATTTATAGTCATATTTCCATCCACGTTGGTGGAGGAGCAACCACTACATAGTCTCTCCGGCACATTCAATGCTATACATACGGATATTGGAGCAATAATGTTCCCGCATCTTTGCCTAACTAAACTGGTTCAAAGAAGGATTTTCTTCTATTCTCACTCCTATATTGTCCCTACTTCTACACAAGCATTTGGAACGCTTGAACCCATCAAAGTAACTTCCTTATTAAGTATGGAATGGCCGGTCCCAGATTTGTGGTCGGTAGCATCTTTCAAGCAAACGATGATAATGGATGTCCAAAACTCTTTGAAATATTCTAAAGCTTCTAGGTCTGTGGGCTTGAGCTGGTGTTTGCCTATTCATTGTTTTGTGCACATTTTTAAAGAGTTTGGATTTGTGGAGACTACCACAATGCTTGTATGTAAAGATGCGCATTACGAGAAATTAGGAAGGCTTTTAGAAGAGGACTGGGGTTTTGTGGAGGGCATGCACAACGGGGACCGGTACCGTTGTAAAGTTGGAGCTTCAGGTATTGGAATGCGCTATTTGAAATCCCGCACCTCCTTGTACATACGATTTCACTATGATCGTTGGATGTGCAAGCTTGGAGTGTGGGAGTGTAGACGGCGCTATTGCAAGCTTTGACATTGCAGTGAAGATGCCCAATGATGCTTTGGAGGCAGTCCAAGTGAACAAGTATTGGACTCTCAGTAATGTTCGAGAACATTTGGTTATTATGGGTTTTGAGGCCCTTCAACAAGCACAATTTCGTTTACAAGGTCACAAGGTGAGAATCCTTCCACCACATTTTCAATACATCATGGTTTGTCGATCATTAGATGCTTATTGTAATGAATGCCCGCAGATTGGGAAGAGAATGGAAGACAAATTGAAGGTCGAGGAGGACTGGGGGATAGATGGAACTATGCTATCGATCTTATAACTTTGTAACTCTTGCAATTTTCATATTGATCCCCTCTGTAATCAACATGATTTGCTTCGGCAAATCATGCCTTTGAATATAATTTTTTGCATTGGGATGAGAAATCATTTTTTGGTGAAAGTGCCTTTTTTTTTAATGTCTTAAAAAAAGGGTACATTATAAAAGGGGGGCCACCTAACTCATTCACTATTTTCACTTTTGCAACTCTTGAGCTCCTCCACTCTCTATCCACACCCCAGGCTAAACATGGATGCTGCCACAGCCTCTGCATCTGTACCCACATCCACCCCTTTGTTACGCTTCATCCTCTTCCTCGAGGACACCAAATACAAAGGGAAGTTCGACCTCCACACCTTTTTTACTCGTCTCCCTGACCTTGACGCCACAGTTTCCCTTCACATGGATGCATTTGAGGAGATTTCTGCGTTCATGGAGGAACACATCATAAAATATTATGTATCTATCCCCCCACATGCAGGGATCTGGGTGCCTTGCGATCTTTTGCGCTATATACACAAAGGTGATCGCCCATTCTCCAAGCGGTTGCAACGATTCCAAGAAATTGCAACCAATGCATGCCATTACTTGGACGAGCAAGCCCCTGGGGTGTCAGTGCTCAAGAAGCGCAAGTTGGGGGTGGAGTACCTTTCTCAGCTCGCAACATTTATCTTCTTGGTGAGCGAGGAACCTGATTTGGAAGAGCTCCGCTTACCACACCTTCAAGTTGGGTCCTTTATCAAGGACACCAAGGAGCAGCAGGTTATCCCCATGAACCCTGCAGCGGAAGGAAAAGCACACCAGCTCGAGTACCGTAGGGGTCTTGAGGAAGTGGTTGAGAAATCCATAGTTGCGGCTGTCCCTAGTGACACTCCAGTGCCACTACCACTGACGGATGTGGCTATCCCAGAGGTAGAAATTAGCCGCTTCTCCTCAGTGTTAGTGGATGGGGAGGAGTTTGTGTTCCTGCATGATTTGGAAAAAGCATTTGGCCTGCGCATGGATGAATGCTTGAGCGTGCTATGCAACAGCAGCAAATGTCCTTAGACAATACGCCAGATGCCCTAGAAAGCAAGCTCTTGCCAGATGGGGACTCTGTTGCTGACACTATTGTAGTTGTATGTGCGGAGGTCCTGGCAGCAGAGCAGTTGCACGTGGCTGATGAAGATTTCCAAGCCACGCAAGCCAAGGTTGAGGCTGCTAGGATGCCTATGCCATTATGCAACCTCCCATCTGATGATCCAAATCTTGTATCTGTGGTGCATGGGAGCATTGACTTGGATGCAAAGGGCAACAGGGAGGAGGACGACAAGGAGCAGGAGGTAAACTGTATCCTAATTTTCATGTTACTATTTTATCCTTCGTTGTCTTTTTTCTCAACCTTTATCGGTTTATGATAGGATGTTGTGGAAGTTGATGATTTTGCTGCAAGGACGGGTGGCAAGCGGACAGGCTTTGGACCTCAAGCTTCCCTTGCGCATTACCTCGGACAACTCCCCCCTGGCGATGTGGCCATTATCCATAATGAATTTACTCCCCAAGCCCATTTTATGACTTGGTCGTTAAAAGCTTTGAGCAAGTTTTTGTGTTTGAGTACCATTGCTCAAACTGCGCATCAAGTGTTCCTAGTGCATAGATCCCTTGTATGCACAGCGTTTGGCACTGGCTTTTGTGGTAAGGTGCTTGCCCAGATAGGGATACATGCTTCCATTGGCTCAACTGACCCAAATGCCATAGCGCAGTCCCTCTTGACTGGGGAGTTGCCTTACGCGCAAAATAGGCGCCAGGAAATGGTCAAAAAAATTCTGAACTCCTCAGATACATGATGTAAAATCACCGTGCTAGAAGGAATAAAAAATACTTGAAATTGTCTCTCTATATCGCAAATTCTTTTCAATCTGATTTGTCAATCTTGAAAATTGTTTCAATTGGTGATATGAATTGTTTTTTGACTTTGTTATTTCAAGGTATGTAATTGCAGTCAATTTGAGTATAATTGTGATTTTTAAGTATCCTAGGGGATTAGATTATCCTATAAGGGGCAAAAAATGCCTGGCCACAAGGGCGCGCAAATGGCCCATCCATCAGTTTTGGATGGGCCATTTGCGCGCCCTTGTGGCCAGGCATTTTTTTGCCCCTTATAGGCCAATCTACCCCCTAGGGAACTTAAAAAGCACAAATTTATTGCAATGGATTGGTTTAGCATCATTCATTTAAATGCAACCTTTTTATGGCAATTCCAGTATATGTTCACACTCAAGGACACTCAAGCTCAAATCAATTATGAAATGAAGTTTCCAGCAAACAATCACTTCCTTTAGCTCTACCTACTACACCCTTGCACCAAAAAGTCAAATTACATTGGACACTTGGTTTCACAATATGTTATTTGTTTTGATATCCTATAAGGAATTCAAAGCTTGAAATGACCAAAAAAAGGTGTCCATAAGGATCCATATAAAATATTGATGCAAAACCAATAGGTTTTAGTAAATTTGGTTATTTTAAGTACCCTTGGGGGTAGATAAGCCTACAAGGGGCAGAAAAAGGCCTGGCCACAAGGGCGCGCAAATGGCCCATCCATCAGTTTTGGATGGGCCATTTGCGCGCCCTTGTGGCCAAGCCTTTTTCTGCTCCTTGTAGGCTTATCTGCCCCTAAGGGTACTTAAAATGCACAAATTTACTGAAATTGACTGCAATTACATATAGAACTTGAAATTACAAAGATAATAGACAAAGTAGACACAACTGTTGATCATATTGTCATTGGGAAGTCAAATCATTACAAAGATAAGGGTGTGTAATACAAAAAGAGGGGTAACTTCGGCTAATGCTCGAAGTCTCGTCGCAATCGTCGTGCAAGCTGCATATCTTTTGGCTGTATTGTCACTCGCTTTGCATGAATGGCACATAGGTTGGTATCTTCCAACACTGAAATGATGTAGGCCTCTACAGCTTCTTGAATAGCCTCTAGCGCTATTGCTTGCATTCTATACTGATTTCCATAGCTTTGAAGCACTTCCTTCACAGTGCGAGCAAAGGGGGCGCGTCGAATCAAGAGCTCCATCGTCTTCTGGTAGTGGCGGATTTCTGCAAATGCCCTTGCTATTTTTCGGCGCCGTTGCGGTTGTCTTGGGGGCACTTGCACATTTGCTAGCGGGCGGCGTGAAGGCTTCTTGAAAAACGTAGACTTGCGTCTGTTTACATGCTTAGAGGCTGGTTCTGCAGTCTGTTCTGATTCTTCCTCTTCCCTTGGTTGCCGATCTTGTCGTGTGGGGAGAGCTCCCTTGCCTTGAGGCAATGTCTTCCCCCCAACGGCCACCCGGTGTGTGCGCGGTATTTTTTCTCGCAGCCATGGTGGCTCACTCTCTGATTTGGTGTCTGTATTGACCACCCGAGTCCTGGATGGTCCTGCTTGTGATTGTGGGCGCGACGGCTGCTCCCTATCGGACTCTGATGTTTGCTGGCCCTCTGCTTCTCTCCAGCGCTAGGCACGTTGCTTCATTCTCTTTCTAGGTGTTATATCTTGAGGAGGTGGAGATTCAACAGTCCTTGATGACTCTTGTGCCCTACCACCATGCCCACTACTAGAAGAGTTCCTGGAACGGCCAGGTGTTCGTGGCCGTTTTCTTGTGCCTTTAAGCCATGACAGCTTCTCACATCCTTGGAGGGTGTTTTTGTTGGCAGGCGGATGCTCTTTCGCGGTTTGTTTGGTGCGCGCCATTTCATTGGTAAGAGCTCACCTGTTCTTAAGAAATGAGTGATTTATGAGAGCATGCAATATTTATAAGGGCCCATTTAAAAAGGGCCCTGTTCACACTAATTTTTTTAAAAGAAGTATTATTTTTTAAATAAACATGTCGCTAAGAGTTGGACCCTGCGTTCACGTTTAGTGACTCGCGCAGTATCCACTTTGATCCTTGTCGCACTCTGCATCGCCGCCATGCAGCATGCTTGGTGGAACCTTGCGACATTTGCCACTTGTTGCTATGCTCTTGACGACTCCATTTGCGCACTTCAATAGCAATCTTGGATTGTCGCGCACGCTCCATTGTGAGCTTACGAGCAAATGTTGTGCGAAAAAACCAGTTGAACATCTCCTCCAAATAATTGGATTGCACCATTCCACCACCATGTCGAGTATTGAAGTACACTCCCCTTGCTCGATAATGGGACTTCTCCATGCCTTGAGTGCTAAAAATTTCAAGCGATCCATACTTGTGCATAAAAAATGCACCATGCGCAAACAAGATATGTTGTTCACATGAGCAAACGATCCACATTAGTAAATAAAAACAATCCCTTGTAATGAATACACCATGAATGACTTACCATGTAATGTGTGATGTTATTTTCACCCCAAGAAAGGGTGAAGACCTTGGTAAAATCCGCCAAAGCTTCTTGAAATGATTGCCGTTGTTCTTCTGTTGTAACATTTAATGGCCTAAAATCTTATGTGTAGCGGAAATTAGCATGAATATAGTGGGCATTTCATTAGAATAGATTCCTAATGAGAATTACAAGAGTGCTTGGGTGGAGAGAGCAACAAAAAGCATAACACCTAGTTAGATAGCATCGACAATACTTTCAAAAGAGAGAGATATTAAGCTATTGACAACAGTTGAGGACCGGATTTGCATGGAGCCGGTCCCCCCTCCAAAAGGCTTTGTATTATGGTTTCTCCCGTCAAGAGAGACATTGTACAATACAATTCTTTGTGTTCCTTCAAGACTAGCTAGTGCAATGAAGATGGAAGCTTCATACACCAAGCAAAACACTTAATCAAACACAACTTGAATTATCCCCGTTCTCAGACCCAAGACCTCACACACCTTCGAAGATGGTGAGAGCTAGCAGGGTATGAGAGTAGATTGAGAGGAAAAAGAAGTATCTTACAAGAAAGAAGTACATCTCCTCACATAATCACTCATATTAGCATAGCTTAGCTTAGTAATTAGCTTGGTAGAGAAGATGAGCATGCATTGAAGCTTGGCTCTTGGTTGGATTTGCATCCACATGCCAAGAGAGTGTTGATGTAGGCTTCTATCTCACAAGCTTGGAGTAGGTGATGAGCTCTCCATTAAAGCTTGGGAGGAGATAGAGTATTTTCCCTTCACACATGGTCAAGTGTGAGAGTGTGTGTGTCAATGCCAAGCAAAAATCAGCCCCCCCTCTCTCTTGGGCGAGCCCTAGCTGCTAAATAAGTCTGGCCTTTGCCTCATTGGACCTCCCCAGGTCAAGCCAATAGGAATTAAGCAGCATAAGTGATAGCCTTTAGACATGTGTCCCCCTTTCCCCTTTTGTGAGAGCTTTAGGTAATTAAATAATTAAACTAAACTCTCATTGGACCCCTTTGCCTCCTGGCCAATAGGAATCAGGCAAGCCATGGGGCTCCTGAATGCTCATTGGACCCCTTGGGAGACTGCCCAATAGTCTTCTAGGAGACTTAATTCTCATTGGTTTCTTTTATTAAATGTTTTTAAATTAATTAAACTAGATTTACTCTAGCTTAATTCTCATTGGTCCACTTCAAGGGTCTTCCAATAGGAATTGGGCACACCTTGTGGGCATCTGGCCTAGGGAGCTGACATGTGTCCCTCATTCCCTTTGTGTAAAGGGAGCCTGTGTGTGTGTGTGTGGCTTTCTCTCTCATCCCCTAGCTTTGGGGCTCGCCCCCTCCCATGTAGGGATGTAGAAAGACTTTTTGGGCACACACTAAGCATCCAATTTTCCCTAGGGTTGACCTTTGGACACAACCTTTGAATTTTGGAACCTTAGCATTTTGGAAGTCTTAATGGGCTGAACCTTAGGGTCTTTTTGGCCCATTGTTTCACATGGCTCTTTTGCAGATGGCCCCCCCTTTGGATCCCTATTTTCCCTCCTTTGGATCCCTACTGTGGCCGGTCTGCTAACTTAACCAATATTCTAGCTTTTTCTCCCTTGGCACTTCCCCACATTAAATGATCAGTTTAATATGAGAAAATCATTTAGGAGAATTAGATATTGATTATTATGACATTACCTCTCTCTTGAAATCATAGTCGTCCTCGACTATGGTGTAGAGAAGATAAAGCATATGCATGAGTCCTTTTCTTAGCGGGTAGAGGATCCCTATGTTACCCTACGACATCATTCCATAATGGATGACTAGTCCATTTGGCGCTTGAGAGCCTGAGGCTGCCGCAAGCATGTCTGCACATTAGTCCTATCAGTCTTCCATAGTAGAGTGACAAGCTCTACTTGGTGTTTGGGAGACGTCGTCTCCGCAAACTTGATCTAAGCATGCATACTACTTCATTTTTGTGCACAAATCAAGAAAAAGAGAGTCTTATAAGACAAAAATTTTTGTTCATTTTTTTTTTAACATTTTGTACATTTGCTTACTCTTGGGAAGCATTGTAAGCATTGACAAGGTTTAGGTTATCCTTTAATTGTATGCCTTGCATCCATATAGCATCTTCAAAAGGATAATTCTTAAACTTAATAAGATATCGTCGGATAGTCTTACCGCCTCTTAATACCTTGTCTTCATGTCGGAGAATGGACTCGGGCTGCAGCACCTCCTCGTGGTCCTCGATCTCCGGTGGGTCTTCAATAGTTAGTTCTTGAGGTGGCTCTCCTTTGTAAGGCTTTAAGAGGCTTACATGAAAAGCATTGTGTATGAGCCAATGATTGGGCAACTTAAGTTGATAGGCCATCTCATTGATTGGCCTAAGAATCTGGAAGGGACCATAATACCTTTTTGCTAGTTTAGCATAGTACTTTTGGTGGCCCGTAGGATTCTTGCCCGTCGTGTGCCTTAATCGAGCCTTGGGAAACTTTAACAAGACCCAATCGTTTTCTTTAAAGGCTTGGGCTCTTCTGTGCTTGTCAGCAGCAGCCTTTTGCCTTTGCTGTGAGATAGAGATAGCATCCTTAATCTTTTGGAAAGATTCTTGTAGGTCTCGGCTATACTCATCTGCAGCGAAGATCTTCCCATGTACCTTAAGTAGCAAGGGACTTTTTGATCTTCCCTCAATTACCTCGAAAGGTGCTTTTCCTGTAGAAGTATGTACAGTGTTATTGTAAGCATACTCTACTAAAGGTAAGTACTTCTCCCATTGGGATCTTTGATCTACTTCCGTTACATAGGCTTTTAGTAGATCAAGAATGGTTAGGTTAGCTATTTCACTTTGGCCATCAGTTTGTGGATGATAGGCCGAAGAGAAGTTTAGCCTTGTTCCTAAATTCTCAAAGAGACCCTTCCAGAAATTACTGGTCATTCTAGGATCTCTATCCGACACTATGGACATTGGCAAGCCATGGTACTTGAAAATTTGTGAAATGAAGAGGGTTGCCATTTGATGGGCTTTGATAGTCTTTTTGACAGGTATAAAATGAGCTTGTTTACTGAACCTGTCTACTATCGTCCATATTCCCGTATTCCCATGGATAGACTTAGGCAATCCAAAGATAAAATCCATGGATATGCTCTCCCACGGTGAATTAGGGATTGGCAAGGGTTGAAGCAATCCAAGTTGCTTCCCTCTATCAAATTTTGTCTTTTGACATACCACACATTTGGAAACATACTCGTGTATGTTCACTTTCATGGTAGGCCAATAGAAATATGTTTCAATTCCCTTTAGGGTAGACTGAATCCCTCTATGCCCCGCATATGGGGGAGCATGAGATTCATACATTACTTTCTCACGTAGTGAGTTAGTAACGCATAGTCTATTGCCATAGAGAAGATAACCATCTTGTAAAGTAAATGGTTCTTCTTTCTTCCCTAATGCAAGGGCTGAAATCACATCTCTAAAATCGGGATCAATAGCATACTCATCTATCATTGAAGATAGATCGTTGTGAGTTGCTATGGAAACCGCATTCACTCTCGGTCGTCTTGAGAGTGCATCGGCTACTTGATTATGCTTGCCAGCAATGTGAGCAATATGAAAATGAAATTGCGAAAGGAAATTTGCCCACCTCATTTGTTTGTCGGAGAGCTTGGTCTGCGTCATGAAGTACTTAAGACTTTGGTGATCCGTTCGCAGAATGAAAGGAGTCCCCAATAAATAGTGCTTCCATGAGTCTAAGGCATGTAGAACTGCAAGGAGTTCTTTTTCGTATATGCCTAGAGCTTGCTCAACAGAGTCGAGCCTTCGACTCTCATAGCCTATGGCGTGCCCTTCTTGGAGCAAAACAGCCCCAAGGCAATCACCACAAGCATCACATTGGACCTCAAATGGTTTTGAGAGATCCGGTAGTGTAAGCACAGGTTGAGAGATAAGCTTTTCTTTAAGCTTTTCGAAAGCATTGTTCTCCTTAGCAGACCACGTATACCTAACATTTTTCTTTGTTAGGTCATGTAATGGTCCCGCAATTTGTGAGAACTTTTCTATGAAGCGTCTATAGTATGCACACATACCTATAAAGCTTCTTAGTTCATGAAGATTCCTTGGTTTAGGCCATCCTTTTATTACCTCTAACTTGGATGGATCCATTTGGATTCCATCTTGAGAGATAATGTGACCTAAATATTGAATCTCTTGCAAGAAAAATTCACTTTTCTTTCGATTAACATAAAGTTTACTCTCTCTTAAAACTTGAAATATTACCTGGAGGTGTTGCTTGTGTTCCTCCAATGAATTAGAGTAGATGATAATATCATCAAAGAACACTCCAGTGAAGGTTCGATGAGGCCTGAACAGCTTCTCCATCAAGCGGTTGAATGTGGCTGGTGCATTAGTCAAGCCAAAAGGCATGACAATGTATTCGTAAAGACCAAATGTAGTACGAAATGCGGTCTTTACAATGTCTTGATCAACTATCCTTATTTGATGATAGCCACTTTTTAGGTCAATCCTACTGAAGTAGGTCGATCCTTGTAGCTTATCAAATAGGTCTTCTACCCGTGGAACGGGAAACCTATTCTTGATAGTGATCCTATTTAGTGCTCTATAGTCGACACACATACGATATGTGCCGTCTTTCTTTTGCACTAATAGCACAGGTGAGCAAAATGGAGATGAGCTAGGCCTAACCATGCCCTTCTCAATTAACTCATGCACTTGCCGCATAATCTCCTCTTGTTGAGCTTGAGAAACTCTATAAGGAGGTTTGTTAGGCGGTGAACTTCCTGGAAGAAGTTCAATTGCATGGTCGTCATTACCTCGTTTAGGAGGTAGCTCACAAGGGATGTCGTCAATAAAGACATCTTGAAACCCCTTGAGAAAATTGGATAACTCTAATTCCTTTTGGTTGCTTTTATTTTCTTTTGCTAAAGCATTAGGTTCATTTTGAGAATCTTTAACAAAAATCATGTACACGGAAATAGAGCTCTTTATTGGCTTGTTGAAAGCTGGTGTATGTACAATGGGGATGGTGTTACCCATCTCCTTAGCATCTATATACATGTCCTTTTCCCTGAACTTAAAGGAGATTCTCCTTTCAGGAAATTTAACATGGGCAGCCAGGCGGTCAAACCATGGTGCCCCTAGGATTACATCCTCATGCTTGAGAGGAGAGATAAAGAAGTCCTCTTTGTCCACATAGCCTTGGACATGAAGCCTCAATTTCCCGATTAAGGGAGTGACTGAAGCTTCTTGCCCCTTGAAGGCACTGTCTACGGGTAGGATATCTCCCATCTCGTAGGATTGTATGCCTAGCTTGGTGGCTAACTCCATAGATATGAAATTGTGAGTAGAACCAGGGTCAAAGAGAATAAAAGCATCATGTTCTCTTAACTTTCCCCAAGCATGGCATAGAGGAGATCCTTTGTGGTGAGTTTGGTGAATCTCCTCCTCTTGGATTTCAACCAAAGAAGCTCTAGGAGGATCTTGGCGGTTGTTCTTTTGGGGACAAGCGCGGTACGCATGCCCTTGTTCGCCGCACTTGAAACACCGGTTATCTTTACGATAACGCTCAAGCTCTTCAGGAGAGAGTTTATTCTTTCCTTTGTAAACTCCCTTCTCTTTAGCTTTGTTGGAATTGCCCTTAGGAGACTTTTGGACATTGTCCTTCCCCTTAGGCTCATTGGAACCCTTGTTTTCCGGGGGCTTATTATTTCTTTTACCCCCCGTTTGGAAATTGATTCGCGAGGCCACCATAGTATGGTGTATTACCGCCGATATGGTACGTGGCCTTTGGGAGTTGACATACTCCGCCATTTCTTCGGTTAAGCCCGCACAAAATTGTTGCTTTTGCTCTCCAAAATCCAACTTTTTGAAGACAGTGGCCTTGAGTTGTAGGTCCCAAAACTTGTCTACATATTTGTGGATGGATTCATTGGGAGAGAGCTTTAAGCTTCGCCATTCGGTGAGTACTTTGTCTTTGGCATCGGTGGCCAAAAATTGCTTCATAATGGAAGCTCTTAAAGCCTTCCATGTTCGTGGAGCTTCACCGTTGGCTTGTAGGCTAGACCACCATTGTCTGGCGGACTTTTGAAAGTGCATAGCTACATGGCGTAGCTTAGAGGACTCCGTGAAGCCCTCATCTCCAAACGCCGCATCGAATTGCTGGATAAAGGCCAAAACTTTGTCTGTAGCACCGAAGGTGCCATCATAGGTAAGGAAAGAGATGCTCTTCCCTCCCTCTTTGAATTTCTTCAGCTTGGACGACCTCTTCCATGCGGCATAGGATTTCCTATGGCCTCTTCTTTTTTATGGTTCAAAAGTTGCACCATCACTTTCTTCAGAAGATGAAGAATTTGAAGAAGGTGGAGAAGAGGGTGACCTCTTTCTCGCCTTTTTCTTGTCTTGATCTTTGTCGTCTTCACGATAGCTTTCATAAGAGGAAGAGGATGAAGAAGATGGAGAAGAGGATGTCCTCTTTCTCACCTTTTTCTTCTCTTGCTTTTTATCATCCCTCTTTGAATTATGGCGTGGAGAAGAGTGTGATGGTCTTCTCCGCTTTGGTGGTGATGGAGAGCGTTTAGCCCGCCGTCTTCGTGGAGCCATCTCCGCCGAGGTGGCGGGAGACTCGCTTCTTTCTCGTTCCTTCGGTGGAGGCTCTAGAGTTCTCCTTTGGGAAGGAGATGCATCATCCAGAAGTAAGTTCTTGAGCCCTTCATATGGATTCTCTTCTTCTTCCCGAATCGGAGAGAGACCTCTTTTGGTAGTCTCACAAGGAGGCTTCCTAGGTGTTCTCTCGTCATGGTGATGAGCTTGGAGAATCCCGTGAGCACGGAGCTGCCGTTGCACTTCACTTTGGAGAGATGGATTGCCCATGGCTTGTTGAAGCCTAGAAACAAGATAGTTAACAAGCATTGAAGCATCATTAGTAGCTTGCTCATGAGCAAAATCAAAGTTATCAACATTAATTTCACTCTCTTTACTATTGTCAGCCATTCTAACAACTTTTAGGTGTAAACTTTTTAGGTGTACTTTGGCACTTCAAGCCCTAGTTGCTACTCCTCTTTACCCCTTTAGAAAAAGCACTCAAGCTACTGTACCCGCGGCTCGAATACCATTAATTGCAAGGAATAGAAGAGAGGGTCTTTCGACACCAAGACAGCACCGGCTCCTGTCAAGCTTCTAATAGCTCAATAGTGGTTAAGCCGTAGGCAAGCCCCGTAGGACTCCACTATTAAGACCATAGCTCTCGACGGTGATGCCCCGTTAACTGCACAAAGGCAGGCGCACTGCAAGGCTGAAAAATCCCTATTCTACTTACTCACAGGCAATTAATAATACCAACCATTTGTAGCTAGCTTGAGGACCTCCCTTCTTGAGCAAGAAAAGAGAAACCTTGAGCTCTGATACCAATGTAACATTTAATGGCCTAAAATCTTATGTGTAGCGGAAATTAGCATGAATATAGTGGGCATTTCATTAGAATAGATTCCTAATGAGAATTACAAGAGTGCTTGGGTGGAGAGAGCAACAAAAAGCATAACACCTAGTTAGATAGCATCGACAATACTTTCAAAAGAGAGAGATATTAAGCTATTGACAACAGTTGAGGACCGGATTTGCATGGAGCCGGTCCCCCCTCCAAAAGGCTTTGTATTATGGTTTCTCCCGTCAAGAGAGACATTGTACAATACAATTCTTTGTGTTCCTTCAAGACTAGCTAGTGCAATGAAGATGGAAGCTTCATACACCAAGCAAAACACTTAATCAAACACAACTTGAATTATCCCCGTTCTCAGACCCAAGAACTCACACACCTTCGAAGATGGTGAGAGCTAGCAGGGTATGAGAGTAGATTGAGAGGAAAAAGAAGTATCTTACGAGAAAGAAGTACATCTCCTCACATAATCACTCATATTAGCATAGCTTAGCTTAGTAATTAGCTTGGTAGAGAAGATGAGCATGCATTGAAGCTTGGCTCTTGGTTGGATTTGCATCCACATGCCAAGAGAGTGTTGATGTAGGCTTCTATCTCACAAGCTTGGAGTAGGTGATGAGCTCTCCATTAAAGCTTGGGAGGAGATAGAGTATTTTCCCTTCACACATGGTCAAGTGTGAGAGTGTGTGTGTCAATGCCAAGCAAAAATCAGCCCCCCCTCTCTCTTGGGCGAGCCCTAGCTGCTAAATAAGTCTGGCCTTTGCCTCATTGGACCTCCCCAGGTCAAGCCAATAGGAATTAAGCAGCATAAGTGATAGCCTTTAGACATGTGTCCCCCTTTCCCCTTTTGTGAGAGCTTTAGGTAATTAAATAATTAAACTAAACTCTCATTGGACCCCTTTGCCTCCTGGCCAATAGGAATCAGGCAAGCCATGGGGCTCCTGAATGCTCATTGGACCCCTTGGGAGACTGCCCAATAGTCTTCTAGGAGACTTAATTCTCATTGGTTTCTTTTATTAAATGTTTTTAAATTAATTAAACTAGATTTACTCTAGCTTAATTCTCATTGGTCCACTTCAAGGGTCTTCCAATAGGAATTGGGCACACCTTGTGGGCATCTGGCCTAGGGAGCTGACATGTGTCCCTCATTCCCTTTGTGTAAAGGGAGCCTGTGTGTGTGTGTGTGGCTTTCTCTCTCATCCCCTAGCTTTGGGGCTCGCCCCCTCCCATGTAGGGATGTAGAAAGACTTTTTGGGCACACACTAAGCATCCAATTTTCCCTAGGGTTGACCTTTGGACACAACCTTTGAATTTTGGAACCTTAGCATTTTGGAAGTCTTAATGGGCTGAACCTTAGGGTCTTTTTGGCCCATTGTTTCACATGGCTCTTTTGCAGATGGCCCCCCCTTTGGATCCCTATTTTCCCTCCTTTGGATCCCTACTGTGGCCGGTCTGCTAACTTAACCAATATTCTAGCTTTTTCTCCCTTGGCACTTCCCCACATTAAATGATCAGTTTAATATGAGAAAATCATTTAGGAGAATTAGATATTGATTATTATGACATCTGTTGTGCTGTTAAGGCTCATAAGCTTGACCATTTTATCAAAATGGGCCCAAACTTGCTTGCGCTTGTTTGCAAGCTCGCCATTTGAATCATTGTCAGTAGTAGCTTTGCATAACTCCTTCCAAAGCTCCCAAAGGTTACCTACCTGCTGGTTGGAGCTGCTTTGAGCATCATATCAACTTGGCTTTCCTTGGGAAACTTTCTTCAAAAAGTGTCTAGCTTTTTGTCCACTCATTGACACTTGTTGAGCAATTTCATGGGCCTCCCGTGTGTTCTTTGTAGCAACTATAGACACATTTCCACCGTGACAGCCAATGGAATTCAAGAGTACCTCCACTCTTTCGATCGCTTCCTGGGACTTTTCCAACGGTTTCATTGTGAAAGCATAGTCAATGTGGAGCTTCAATAGCCTATCAAAAATATGCATGAATGCGTGTAATGTACAAAAATGTACATTCGATAGAGGAAATCGAAAGATTGGATTCCAAGTGTGGTCCTTTTGATCACAGTCTGGGGCATTGAGCATGGGACATCTCAGAATAGACGCTTCCCATTCTCTACCTTCATCTCCGACATCATGACAATCTAACCCTTGTTCTCCATGCCCTTGCCATGGAAGCATGTAACTGGCCTTTGCAGTGCTCTTATGTGATTTTTGTCCATTAGGTTTGTACCCTCGAGTGCAAAATGGACAAGGCATGAGAGAAGAAGCCCCTTGTTTGCAGTCAAGCAAACACTTTATGGTCTTCAAATCCCCACCTAAGTGCCACTCCACATCATAACTACCAAAGCCCTCAATCTCCAACTTCTGACCTGTAATTTGGGAGTGTATTACTTCTGTGATCCATGGAGTTCTCTCAAAAATCCACGAAAGTACTCCATTGGTCTCTTTGGGCACCTCAATAGCACCCAACCACCAAATGTCTTTCTTTGATTGCACGCTAAAAGATAGGGTGAGATATGGCTCGACTGAATCCCTTCGCTTGGTTTGCAGAAGGGCCTCGTTCATTAGAGTGACACTTAGCCTCTCTAACCTTCGGCCTTTCACTATTTGACACTCATCGAGTTTCAGCACAAAAGCGACTTTTGTGCCAAGCACTACAAAATAAATAGTGCTAAGACCTTAAACTTCAGCTTCTATGAAAAGAATAATACCAAAGAAAAAAGTAAAGTGTGTCACCTTCTTTAGGTAACTCGTAAAATCTAAGCATGGCTTCTTGAAGCCTTCTAAGATCCACAAAAATATTGTTCCACATTGTGTAAGGAAAGCCCTTATTCGAAGGTCTTATGGATTGTTTCTTACCTTTTCCCCTTGTCTTTGTTGCGCACGAAGCATAAAGGGAAGTTGGCATTGTGTCCTCAATGTGTAGGTATGTCCCAATGCGGGAGAACACATCTTCGTTTGTGGCTTTCTTTCCGAGCTTGACCTTGTGAGGAACGGGAAATAGGTTTTCCACAATGCCATGTTCTTTGAGGGCATCCTTTAGGAGTTGAAAAATAGTCTGATAGGCTTTGGTGCTGATTCCAGCCTCATCACAAGCTTGTTGAACGTCATCATCATTAACCACATTTCTTAATTTACGCATAAGGTCCTTGGTGACTGCATCCTTAATGTGCTTACCTCCAGGTGATTGTAAAATAGAAATAACATCCTCGGTATTGAGACAACTAGTGAGAAGGTTGACTCGATTATCTTGGCTTGTTCCACCGCATGCCTCCTGGATGAAGTTTCTAGCAACAAATAAACATAAATGTTAGAAAATAGTGTGAAGTAAGAATGCAACATGCAAGTAAAGACCAAATCACCTTGTGGCTGTAACTCGTCGTTTGCGTGCTCCTCCGGAATGTGCAAGAGTTTCAATGGATGAATATGGGCGTTTGCGTTCCCTTGCACCAAGGGGTGTTTCTTTCAAGTATGTGATGGTGTTGATAAGCTTCTGGATGTGGGACTCCTTTTCTTGCATTTGTTGTTCAAGAATTTTAACTACCCTCTCCGAAGAGGCAACACTCTCTTGTAATGCCGTCGTCTTGAGGTGAAGAGCTTGACATTCGTGCATCCACATATGCAAAGAAGCACCTGCACCCATACACAGCCGCTTGCAATAGCTTAACAAGCATGCTTCTCCCCTCCCAAGAAATTGAAGAAATGTGGAAAGGCTATTAAACGGTGGATGGAAGCGGCTTATAGGATCGTAAAGGTGCAAATGGCCATCCACCCAAATGTCAACATTGGTCTCACAAGCGGTGCGACGTTCCTGTGATGACCTTTGATCACCTTCACTAGTGGTCTTCGGTGCAAATGCCGTGGGTAAGCGAATATGTATGCTTTTGGTGTGTGGAGTACATGGTGGTGGAAGCAAACCATTTGTGATGTCCGTGAGCACCATGGAAGCTGTTGCGTGAGGACGCAAATGATGAAAAGATAGAGGGGGAAGGGTAGAGAGGCCGAGCAGGATGGGAGGAGAGAAGGAGGGAGGGAGGGGAGGGAGAGATTGGGGAGGAGGAGGAAGGTAGGGGCAGAGAGGGAGAGGAGAGGGAGAGGGAGAGAGGAGGGAGGAGGGAGGAGGGAGGAGGAGGAGAGAACAAAATGTTTATTACTTTTTGGGGGAAAAGATTTTTAAAAAAATGTACTTTCTAAGCTTGTGGGTTAAAAAATGGGTCAAAAAATGATTTTTGGATATGTATATATGTTGGGAGGGAGTTTTAAGTAAAAAACAAATAAAAATGAAAATTTTTAAAAAAAGTCAAGTTTTGACTCTTTTTGACCCACGGAATTGTTGATGTGGACACACCCCTTGCTTCCTTCACTTTAAAAAAAGCTAGAGAGAGAAAGCAACCCTTTAGGTCCACATCCTACATTTGTCTAAAAAAAAAGCTAGAAAAGCCTACTCAAAACTACCTTCTTCAATGCCCTTGCCCCCTAAACCCCACACAACATTAGCCTTAATCCCTAAAAATTAGGATTCCTTACAAGGCCCATGCAAGGTTCATATTTCTCCTAATGACAATGGTGCATCTCGCAAGGTGTACAACGCCTTAATGTATTTGGGGATGCTCTACTTCTGGTAAGGCAAGTAAATGGAGCATGGACATGCAAGAATCCTAGTTTAAGGACTCACTTAAGTGGTGTAAAAACCTTGTTGGGTAAGTTTGAAGAAGTTCAAATACACCATATCCCAAGGTCTCAAAACCAAGAAGCAGATGCCCTAGCAAGTGAAAGACTATAGGAAGTGGTGGTTGGAGCAATAAAACTAAAGCTCCCTCTATTTCAAGGCAGTGATGCCTTGCCTGACATCATGCATTTTTTGGAAACAGGGGAATGCCCATCAGATTTAACAAAGGGACAGAAGCAATGGCTGACGCGGAAGGCCACAAGGTATCGACTCATCAATGATGGTTTGTACTGTAAGGGTAAGGACCAAATACTCAGGAAGGTCCCTCTCTCTCACGAAATCACGGGAGTAATTGCTAGCTGTCACGACGGGGTTTGTGGTGGTCACTTTGCCCTAAACATAACAAGTAGGAAAATCTTGCAGGCAGGCTTCATATGGCCTAGCCTCAACCGTAATGTACACCATTGGTGAAAAACGTGTAAGTTGTGTCAAAAGGCCGGCACTAGGTCACTTATGCCTGAACCACAGACACCTATTCTCTCATATGGCCCATTTGAAAAATGGGGTATCGATGCCATTGGGCCATTACCTAGGGCCAACTCAGGAAAATTCTACATTATCATGGGGGTCGACTACATGACTAGATGGGCAGAGGCTACAGCCACCACTAGAATCACAGCGGTAGAGGTAGCTAAATTTATCTACGAGCACATATGTTGTAGGTTTGGCACACCTTTAGAGATCATCTCTGATAGAGGGCCAGGTTTCAGAGCAGACTTGGTAGGAGAATTAATGCAAAAACTGGGCATTACAAGGAGGCACTCTTCACCATATTACCCTCAATGTAATGGCCTAGTTGAAAAGGTAAATGGAATGGTTTCTAAAATTATTACCAAGCAGGTAAACAATCATCCCGGAGACTGGGATAAGTATCTACTACCAGCTTTATGGGCCTACAGAACTTCATTTCGTACATCCTTGGGATTCACACCGTATCATCTAGTATTTGGTAAGGAAGCAATCTTGCCCATTGAAGTGCAACTACAAAGTCTCAGAGTAATGGCAAGCCAACTTCAACAACCCAACATGCATTTGAGAGATCACATCATCAACTTGGAAAGACTGCAGCTAGACAGAGAAGAAGCAATAAATTATTATGCAGCACAAGCAGAGCATAGACGGCTTAGCTTTAACGAGCATCTCCGGAAAAAAGAATTGAAGAAAGGAATGTTGCTGCTCCGCTACGACAATTGCTTCGACACGCGCAAGGATAAGAAACTCCTGCTCTGATGGGAAGGCCCTTTCATCATCAGGAAAAAGTATGCCAATGGAAGCTACCAGCTGATGGAGGCTGATGGAAAACTTCATAAAACTAGGGTAAATGGTTGGCGACTTAAACCTTATTTTCTTCGATTTGACCAGGCTCCACCAATTGACATTCCAGATGAGGACACACCATCAGCCGCCACCTCCGACGATAATGATAAAACAGATGATCTAGAGACATGAATGCCTCTAGCCAAAAGGGGAGGGCTAATGATGGGGGCTTTTCACAAGCCAAGCTCCCATACCCCTCTTCTCTTGTCCCCACCCCATGAAAACCCCTCTTAGGGAGGGAGTGATAAAAGGCATTGGAAAAAGTAAGAAAAAAAATAAAGTATGATTATGTAAATATATAAGAAAGGTAAAATAGGACACCTCATGCCTGCGGGGTAGCCCATCCCCAACTTCCCTCCTTTTTCTTTATTGTTGCCCCGCCGGGTGTCCCTTTTCCTCTCCTCCACTCAAAAGGTCAACCCCCTCTCTCTTCCCCTTGTCCTTTCTCCTTTCTCTCTCCCCTCAAGCTACCCCACCTTTCACCAATAATGCATTATAAGTCACCAATAATGCACCCTAACTCACATGCAACTTAATCTATCTTCCAAAATAGTATACCCCACCCCCTCTTTCTCTCTCCTATCATATCCCATGACCCAAATACCCCCCTCTCTCTCTAAAGGGCGCCATGTCTCTTGTCTTGTAGCTAAATAACCTCCCCCACACTCACACACACTCAGTTTCACTGAAAAAGGTGCCCACATATCCATCCCCACCCGGTGGTTACCTAATTTTTCTTGTGTTCACACACATCTGCACACAGATTCACCTCTGAACACACTCCCCTCTCTCCCCTCTTGTAATTACTTTATTCGCCATGTCACCTCTCACTTTTTTTCATCAACCCATCTCTCTCTCTTAGTCTCTCTCTCATGAGACTGCTGTTATGGCACATATACACACAGCCAGACAAGTGGGGCCCACAGTCACATGGCCTATGTAGATAATGATTTCTTCATTTCTAAATTCTAGAATTTCTCCCCCCTCCTCCCCTATATAAAGAGGGGTCACCATCACACTAAGGACACACACCATCACCAAAGAGTACATTATGCATTGTGTGTGCCTAGTGCACACACACACATCCACACCATCACCATCACCGCGATCACCATGCTCGTCTTAAGCATGACCTCTACACCCTTGGGCTATGGAAGATGAAGGGAAACTAAATGAAGGATGATGGCCGTAACCCTCGTGCGAGTCTTCGCCATCAACTCCCACCTATCCGCCATGTGCTCTACCACGCTCTCCCTTCTCATTCCCCTACCCTATGCTCCCCATTTCATCACCTTATTCTCTAAATAAAGCTTGAGGTTTTGTGAGTATGTTTTCTTGCAATGTTTATCCCATGTGAGGTGTGCGGAATTTCCACCTAGTCTTGTGTTTGGAGTGAGCTTGTGTATGTGTGAAGGGTGTGCGGATTCGCCATCCTTTTGTGATGCCTAAGTACTAAGCCGCTATACCCCCTCCCTCACTCCCTCTCTCTCTCTCTCTCTCTCTCTCTCTCTCTCTCTCTCTCGATCTCATTCCCTTTCCTCTTCATCATTGCTCCCAAGCATCCATCTCTCTTGGATGAAAACTTTGTTATGGTGGTGTGTTGTTTGCGTCCTAGCCGCTGAAGCTAGGTGGTGCCCCCTGTTTGCTTTACCATGATAGGCTCGAGGCGCGCCATTTGGTCCCCGGTGTTTTAGAGGCCGTCGGGGTTCGCTTTGCTCCCGTCAGCACGTACATTTGATCACCTTGACTCTATATAACCCCAAACCAAATCAAACAAATATCAATAGCTCAAAACAATTGATACAAAATTATTTGTTTAAACTTACTGCTTGTAGTGATTCAACCATTGCGTCGAATGGCTTGCGGGAAATGTGGTTGTACTCTAACAACCATCGCCAAGTATCAAATTTTGTATGTCGCTCCCGATACTTGACCATCTCTCTGGTTGGTCGACTAAGAGTGATATTTTCCTAAGTTAGCAATAACAATAACAAATCATCAACTATAATCTTTATAATAATTTATTTATGTTGTATATTAATCAATCTTACATATTTGTCCTTCCATGTTGCTTTGCCTCCCGAGCCATAGTGCGTGGGAGTTTGTCTGGTGCGAGCTTCGTGTGGTTGTCTATAGGAGCCCAGTGCAGCCTAGTCACTCTTTTCTTGCATTGCCCACTCCCACTCCACATCTATCATGTTGCCACCTTGATAGCTCCTATCAGGATCTCTAACTTGGTTGGTCGCTATGCCCCGTACACTAGACTGCTTGTTTTTTAGAAATGTTTTTATGTAGCCCTCCAACCACCGTTGTGAAAAACGTTGATCGAGGACATTTGGAAATATAGCATGCAACGCGTTCTCAATGTAGCATGCATGATCAAACAGTTGGTCTCTAAACTTTACAAAACAATTCTTATACATCAAATGTATAAGAATCTGAAGATAGCGTCAAAAAGCCCCGTCTTGTGTTGTACCAAAGTCCACCTCCCCACCATATTTTACCCTGTAGTGCATCCATGCGTGTCTGGCACGGTATGTCAGTATCCTCATCCTCTACGTCAGGGAGGAAACAGTCCAAAATATTCATGCTTTTGTGAGGGTGCGACCTTTGACATACATGCCAATAAAAACACTACTAAGCAAGCCATATTTTTCAAGGGCACGACTAGGAATCTCCTCGTCCATTCTCTAACTAATGTTCAAAGTCTTGGGCAATGTCACAAGCTTTCAAGATGTATGGCTTTGAACGAAAACATAGCTTTGTGTATCTGTTGGTTGCGGAGGGGGACACAATCTGGGGACAATTGAGTTCATCTATATCTGCAAATAAGAGTGAGGATACGCTGAGAAGATTTAAAAGTGAACCACCATCTCCCCTTCAGAGAGAAAGTTGTTGGAAGCAAGGAGAAGATGCAAGGGTATAAAGGCTTCAAAGGGGCTTTCCTCACCATAGAAGCGCCTTCCCCAGCTTCCATTTGTAGGCACCGGTAAATTAAGATCTAGAATTAGCTCTTCTTTAGATAGTAATGATCTCACATGCTTCTTCTATTTCCACCACTTGGCTTCACTTAGATGGAAAACATCCTCACCATTACCACCATTATCATGCCCTATTTCATCATCGTGCCCTATTTGTAAGCAGAATCTTTTTCCCCCATCATAGTTGTCGATCGACAAAGAGAGAGAGAGAGAGAGAGAGAGAGAGAGAGAGAGAGAGAGAGAGAGAGAGAGAGAGAGAGAGAGAGAAGAAGAAGAAGCTACATCACTTTCTCATAACTAGGCTACATCTACAACAGTAAAATGCACAAGTAATGAGCTAGAAGATATAGTAAATCTTAAGTTTAGCCTACACTTTCTCTCTCAAGAAATTATGAAAAAAGAATTTTTTACAAGAGATCGTGTTGAGGTGGAAACTCTTACAGGTCCTAAACAAGACCTCAAAAACTTCCTAATGTGACAATAGCACAAGTTTGATTTCCATGGCACCACACATTTGCAAATTTCTCAATGTGTAGGTTGATCTCGTGGAAGC
This sequence comes from Adiantum capillus-veneris, assembly GCF_014529385.1. Lineage (NCBI taxonomy): Eukaryota > Viridiplantae > Streptophyta > Polypodiopsida > Polypodiales > Pteridaceae > Adiantum > Adiantum capillus-veneris. Next base: position 10,969,389 of record NC_140950.1, read on the forward strand.
TCCAAAGCCCTAATCTTGCATCCCAAAATCAACAAATGGTCATGTGATCAGCACAAGTTGACATCATTAGAATGTAATCCAAGCCTCTAATTAGAAAAATATCAAAGCGTAAGCACCAAATGTTAATCCAATTAGTAAAAAAATAGTGTTCAAATTAGCAAAGATTAGTGAAATCATCAAGGGGTTAGTGAGAAATTAGAGTGTGTAGGCACACAATTAGCAAGATATGGTATCAAATTAGGGGATATTGAACACATTTCCATGTACGCACATATCCAAATTTCACAAAGCAACAAACATGCAAAAGGAAATAAGTGAAAAATTTAGTGAGGAAACATGTTTGATTATGCCATAATTACACTAACGTAGAATATCAATCCTTGAAAACAGTGCCAAATGTTGGGGGTACCATCGTAGCATAGCTCCAATGATCAACACATAAATGTCAATCTGGAGTGATGAGCTACTCGGATAGGGCATGGAAACACTCACAAGATTAGTGATCTAATTATGACAACACAAATGGTGACTTTAAGTGGTGAGCTTGTCTGCTTATGGAGGAGCTAAGCCGCAATGATTGGTGATCTCTGCATCCAATTCTCTTTCCCAATCACACACACTAACGATTACAATGATTCACACATAATTGATCCCATCATGCAACACAATAATCACAAGCTATTTGGACATTTGAACATATGGGCACCCGCCTAGTCAGACACCACATTTGTATGCTATTATTTTGTCAAACTAGTGTGTGTGTGTAAATCATGATTCTAGAGTAGAAAATCTTTTTTCTAAGTTGTAATTCTTTCATGATATGTATAAAGATCCATGTGAGCTGGCCACTAGCCATTTAGGAAGCCCTAAGTATAAAAGACAATAACCTTAGTATGAAAAGGAGGCTTATCTTTTGGAGAAAGAGAGATCTTTGTGTATGTACACTCAAGTGGCCAAGCTACTCCAATTTGTAATTAGCTTTTGTAATGATTGGGTAATCCAATTTCAATTCTCAAACCTGCATTATGTTCCTCTTTCCATTCTCTTTCAATGAATTGTAAGCATTTCAAGCTCTGTTGAGGTCTGTGACTATGCATCTACAAGCCTAATCTTCAATTTCAAGTGCTTAAATCACGGTTTTTTTACAGTTTGACCACAAGAAAGTGTTAATAAACCTTAGAGTCACGTAGTTAGGTTGTTTTGTTGTAGTTTCTGTGATTCATATACCTTGTTAGAATGTTGTCAAACTTTTTATACTAGTCTCTTTAGGCCTAGTGAAGCTTCCCTTAAATACGATCCGATTTTGGTAGTCGAAAAAATGGTGTGATGACCTAGAGTGGCAAGATAGGACATAGATAGATTTTCCAATCATGGAGTGATGATCTTTTTATTGAGTTGATGAGTTCTCTTGTTAGATTCACTTTTTAAGGACTAAAAGTCTCAAAGAGCCTATGTGCCCCATCTGAGTCACTTCCCTTAGTATTAACATTATGTTAGTCCCAGATAGCTATGGTACTGATATTTGTCTTAGATGGTGAGTGACCTAGCACGTGTTTTGAGTTTTTTTCTCCGGATATTAATATTTGTGCCATGGGCGGTCACTTTTTAGAATGTGTATGCTATCACGTGAGTTAACCGGAGAGGATTATTAAAAGATCAAAATGTATCAAAATGTATACATACAAAGAGGGGAGGGGTTTTTTTAAATAGACACGTAGTGTAAATATAGTATGTATATTGAGGTATTATTAATAACCTCTTGAACGCACGTGATATAGGAAGCTTTTGATAAGTGACCGCCCCGGGTATTTGTGTTCCTTTTACACTAGCAGCAAGGTAGCTAAATGGGGGTTTAGTACTTAATAGAGTTTAAAAGTCAAGGACTAGTCTTGCTAGATCTATTCTTGAGAAGTCAAGAGAGTTGGTGAGTGGGATAGCTAAAAACATTTCATTCTTCAATTTTTGTGTTACTTTCAGAGTGATGTAATAAATTTTTATTAACGACTTTAATTTGCATTGTTTTTGTATCTAGTTTCTTTTCAATACATAGAAGTAGGGTAAGTAAAAACTACTTCTATCAAATTTGGGCTGAATGATCGAGACAAAATTGCTAAGACCCATATTTTGACCAAAATCACTATAGCTCTAAAATTTTGAAAAATTGATGGTAGAGACCTAAAAGTTGATCAAAACCCAAAAAGTTGGTGCTCAAGGGCCTTAGAAAATTGACTAGGTGAAATTTAATAAGTTTCATCAAATTCTTTGGTGGAACATGGATCGCACAATCCATGTACCTCAAAGAGTAATGTTGTAGAAAAGTTGCCAATGGCACTTTGTATCAATAGTACCTTGCTTTGGGAAACTTTAGTTGCAAGAAAGTTTCAAAAACAACATCAAAATTGGTTGACAGGGCAAAAACCGCAAAAAGCATGGGTTTCAGACACAAAATTGGGCCTATCTTGAGATTCTAAGATCCAAATCACAAAAGAACAAGTGGAACAGTTAGAGAAAATAGGTGTTTAGTAATTGTGAAGATTAGAAATTCATCAGTGGTGATTATGGATTGCGATGCATATACCTCGGAGAAAGAATGATGCAAACTTAAGACCATCTAACCTCTTGAATAGCTGATACCAAATTTTGAGATCATATTAAGCTAAAAAAGACATTCAAGTCAAGGAAATTGAAAAAACCACTAAAAATAACTTTGTTTGATCAAAAGTTTTCTCAAATTTGGAGTTTTGGGGAACAACTTCAAAATAGCATTTACAACTAGCTGACCAAGTTTCATGTCAAAATGAGGTAAAACATGGATCGCGATCCATGTGCCTCATCATAGTTTTTTGTTGACATTTGAGGAGTAGGTCACTAAGACTATTTGAAACACCTTGGCAAAAAAGTTGAAAAAAGTGGTCAAAGAACTAAAATTTAGAAAATAGTCTTAGTGACATACTCATCATAGTTTTTGGCTGACATTTGAGGAGTAGGTCACTAGGACTATTTGACTATTTCCTCAAAGGCACATTGGCAAAAAAGTTGAAAAAAGTGGTCAAAGAAGTAAATTTTAGAAAATAGTAAAAACCCGCTAAAATAGCCCTAGAATTTCACTTTTGGCCGACATTTTCTTGTCCAAATCCAAAAATAGTTTTGAGATAGCCTAGAAATACCTTCATTTATGAGTGGTTCAATTTTGGGGTCAAAAGCTCTCCAAACATAGATCGCGATGCATGTACCTTTACCAAATTTGTGAGCCAAAACCAAGCCACATTGATCTACATGCTATTTCTAACCTAATCCCAAAGTTTCAACATCAAAACCCAAGTCAAAATCCAAAAATTGTCCAATTAATCCAAGGAAGTGCAAGAATTGACCTAATTGCTAATCTAGAGGTCCAAATCCAAAAAGCTTGATACCATAGCCTCTAACAATATCGATGATCCTAATGGTACGACAAAAATTCAATTTGGCCTCCAAACATGGATTTTGATCCATGTGTCCATGGTAATAATTTGATTTAAAATTTTCCCAAACTATAGTGCACATATAAGGAAACATATCCCCAAGTCCAATTTTGAGAAAATGAGCAAATTTGGGTTAAAAGGCATCAAAACAATTGATAGACTTAAAACCATAGAGCAGACCTAGGGTTTGACATTTGACTTGCCAAAACAAGTCCAAATCCAAAAAAAGAAGAGATATAGCTTGTAAACATAGAGTGCAATAAGCTCCCCAAAGATCAAGTCTAGATGTGGTGGAACATGGATTGCAATCCATGTACCCCAACCTCCAAAGCTAGTGCAAATTGGTATAGAGCTTATACATGACCTTGTCTAGCTACTACTGTTAGAATTTAAAGTCAAAATTTGATAGAGTCTCTTAATAGTGGGGATATCTGACTTGATGAGCCCGTAGCTTTACTTTATTACATTCTTATATCTCAAGTTTGAGCTAAAAATACCGTATGGAGAGCACCACAAGAAAAAGTTCATGTGTCCTAGTCTTGAGATAGTTTTGAGTGTTGTTTCAAGTGCAATCTACCAAAATCTCTCTAACTTTTGCTATACAAATCCAGACTTAGTCAATAAATCCATAATAAAAGTTTTAAAGCAATAGGACCAGAAGTTTTAGTGTCAAAATTTTACAGGTTTTCTAATTTCAGACTTTTAGGGTACCCAAAAGTAGTTTCCATAGACCAAAGGCTTGCAAAGACCTGACTTTGAAAGACTTCACCACAGACAAAAAAAGGGATGAGTTGCACTAAGCTAAGGTGGGATTTTCAATGACTTTCTTGAGAGCATTAAGTGAGCCTCAACCATGACAAATCATCCACCATAAGGGTTTTCTACTCAACTTAGAGATCTACAAACTGCGAAAAATATTGCAACACCTTTAACAATGGGATTGGGAGAGGACCTAGAGGACATCCCCATTGATCACCAAACCCAATGTGAGATCATCAAAACCAATGATCCACAAGAGTTCTAATAGATTACATTCATGAGGGCTTGTATAAGTTCAGAAACAGGGACCTTTTGGGTTTCCAAGCCTATTGACACCCGTGTGAGAACATACTCTTAATGCATGCAACCACCAGTTTCGTGAAAATTGCATGGAAAGTTTACTCTCTTGTTACGAGACTGGGCACCCTCCTGTTGTAGTGGTTAGCTGCAATTGGGATAGCTGGGCGTAATGGTTAATTATGTGTTGTCTATTTATTTTACTAATTGAGTTGATGATGATTTTGTAGAGTGGAATGCGGGGAGTTGATGAAGAGGCGACGGCAATTACTCTTGGCCATTTTATATTTGCACAGTACCTTAGAATATCAATTCAATAAGCCACTATGGCTCTGTAAATAGTTGTAGTGGGAACTCTCCTTATGGGTCATGCAAGAACTAATGAGCTTCACTCATTTGCAAAAGTAAAGTGGTTGTAAAAAGAGGGGGCTCAATTTTTGGCACCTTAAACTCAAAATAATATATTAAATACCAACTCCACAAGAGAGGTTGGGGAGTTGGTATTTAATATATGATTTTGAGTTTAAGGTGCCAAAAATTTAGGGCCCTCTTTTTACAACCACTTTACTTTTGCAAATGAGTGAAGCTCATTAGTTCTTACATGACCCATAAGGGGAGTTCCCACTACAACTATTTACAGAGCCATAGTGGCTTATTGAATTGATATTCTAAGGTATTGTGCAAATATAAAATGGCCAAGAGTAATTGCCGTCGCCTCTTCATCAACTCCCCGCATTCCACTCTACAAAATCATCATCAACTCAATTAGTAAAATAAATAGACAACACAAAATTAACCATTACGCCCAGCTATCCTAATTGCAGCTAACCACTACAACAGGAGGGTGCCCAGTCTCGTAACATCTCTTTATATACATTCCAAAGTTTTTTTACAAATATAATACAACATGTTATTTTTGTTATGTCATCTCCCTCTCTCTCTCTCTCTCTCTCTCTCTCTCTCTCATTCATCTTGTTCTTCACCTCTTGCACATCCCCAAGCAACCATGGTAGATCTTCGGTAACACCCACCATAGCCCGGGATCCTTTCAAGTGGTATCAGAACCCAGGAGGGCAAGCTTAAAGGAGGCGTTGTAGTTGATAACCTCTCAAAATGTTGTCTCTCAAGCGGAGCTCTTAGGAATCTACTACGTTTCAAAATGTTGTGCTACACTACTTTGGTGTAGATAGCGTTCTACAATGTTGTATATAGAGAAGGTAAACTCAACGAGAAACCAATCAAAATGTTGTCTCTCAAGCAGAGCAGGGGTGAGCAGGAGCTCTTAGGCTATCATAAGAGATCCGAATTGAACTCTTCTAGGTTGCATTTCCATTCTTCTAGGGCTTGGAACATGCTATGTGGAGTTCCAGAAAGGGTCTCTCCATACCCATACTATTTCTAGCCACATTGTAACTTCTTATAACCTTCCAATAGGGTTACAGATCACCATGGCCCCATATTCAAACTCCCAGAGTCATGTGCTAATCACCTTGCATATTCTAGCATGCTCCAGAGGTATTTTAGACCATTGAATGCCCTTCCACCATTCCAAAATATTCCAAGTGAGCTCCCAGGGGTGTCCAAGGCCACATATAGCATTACTTTGTATCGAGTTGGGGTCCATGTATTCTTCTGCCATCTACTAGCATCACGAGCAAGCACCGGTCATACCAAAAACATCAAAGACCATCTAAGGGTCTTCCACAAACTGAGTGGATGCCAGATCAACATATGTACATCAAGCACCACTTATTGAGCAACTTGGCATAAAAGCACATTGTCCTAGGCAATTTCACATGTCCATAGGATTTGGTACAAGCATACTCGAGGCACATTGGCACTCCCAACTTATGTACATACCAAATAGTCAATATATCCACAATATTTACATTGTTTCACTTAACCTCATGCATTCCGATCTACATTGGATGACTTTGTATGCATGGTTTCACACCATAGGCATGCCACTTTGTATGCATGGTTTCACACCATAGACATGCCACTGCACAACATCATTCTTAGATTATAGTAGTCACATCATCACATTAGAGACTCTCTATACTATAAGGTGGGTGTCATTCATCACTTTCATTTCATTTAGATTAGTGAGAGGTTGGAACAGGGATTCCAAGGCACTCGTAGGTGGCCGGGGATCGAGGATCACCTAGGACCTACACATAGGATTAGGGAGTGTAAATTGAGTAAGGAGTGAGTGTGGGACATTCATTGCCTTCTTGGTTGGACTCCGTATGCATATCATTTAGGATTTAGGACTCTTGTGAGCTCTTTGGAGCAATCCTTTTCACATTGTTTTTATGTCTTTTTTTTATGATTTTGTTATTCATGTAGCTTTGTTTTTACTTAGTTTAGATGTACATTGATGTTTGTTAGGAGTAGGGTAAGTAGAAATACTCCCACCCAATTGTTAGACACTCATAACACATGTATTACCATTTGTGCTAAGTTTCAACCAAAACCTTCATGTATGTGTTTGAATGGCAAAACCAGTCCAATTTTGGTGATCAACATGTCAATAGAACCAGCAGGATAATGCCTAAAACCTCCACAAGTCAAAACTTGAAAAAACATTTTCTGGCAAAATTTCATGGGATATGCGTGTTTCATGAAAGTTCACCATTTGACTTGAAACTTGTCATATAGCTTGCCTAGGGTCTGTGCATCACACTCATATGCTTGGTTTTTAATTTGGACTTCATTTTGCACTCATATCGTCAAAAGGGCAAAAAACGCTAAGAAACAGCACAAACACTAAATTAAATTTTTGGAAGGGTAAAACTTCTTTGAAATGGGATTCCTACATATCAATAGAATCAAGAGAACATTCCCTACAACCTACATGCATCATTTCTGTCACATTTTTATGAGACACGCGTGTCCCATGAAAGTGTTCAAAATTGAGCGAAACTTGCATAGCTAGGTTGCCCATGCTTCGTACATGACAAATCTAGTCTCATAACCAAACTGGAGCCCATTTGAATACCTAAACTATCAAAATTGCACTTTGGAAGTCAAACACTAAATCAATGAGTTGGGAGGTCAAATCTTGTTCAAATTTGGGTTTCAAGGTACCTATAGAACCAGGAGAGCAAGGCAAACAACCTGAAAAAACTAGATCTGCAAAAAACATTCTCGAGCACCATATTCATGAGACGCACGTTGTCGAGAAGTTTGCTGCCATGGCAGGAAAGCATCGGGCCTCTGATGTGAGAGTTTGTGAGAGAACTCTAAAAACTATATAAACACAAAAGAGCATATCAAAACAACACAAAGATGAAAACATCAAAGCTATGGTCGTATGGTGTCATGGATAATATGAAAGGATTAATAGATGAGTTAATGGCGTTCAATCTTTGCCGGCCAAACATTTTACGAATTGTTCTTTGGAATTGTAATTTTGTGCTTACAATAATATATATGTTTTGTCTAGTGATTGGGATTAATTGTGTGTACAAATCCTCTTGGTTCATAGCAAGAACTACACAAAGATATGCAACATGAAGGGTAGACACGCATGCATCATGAGGACACAACCAGAGACCGTATACCTCATGTATGGAGCACAAGACGCAATTGCGAAGCTAAGTAAAACTTTGAAGCTTAATTATATAGCAAGTTTATGAGTAAAATTTTGTTGGATTATCAACGACAATATGGAAAATTGATTAATCCTCTTCAATGACATTATTTACGTCTGCGCATCTGTTAACCCCAATGGGATTAGAACCCATATCTCCCTGTATAACATAGGAGCACGACCATTTGTGCTATGGAGTTTCAAGCATAGTACTTAGGCTTAAAGAGGCACATGCATGCAAAAGCGGTCAACGGACACTCTCTATGTAAAACTAGATCTCTCGAGGCTAATGAGACATAAGAGAGCGTTGGTGGAATCGGGGCTAATGAGAGCCATGGTGAGTTAAGGTGCTCTCGCAAAGGTTCGCTACCACAAACTGATGGAAAGCAGGCCATTACAGAGCCGCAAACGCCGAACCCAATGATTATAGCGAAGAGTAGTGCGGGGATGTGGGAGCGGACTTCCAAACTTAAGATTTGGTGAAGAAGTGCATGCCACCTCATACAATACGCCAAGCCACCTCAGCAAGGGACTTGGTGGACCTGCAGCAAGGACGACCGACCGCTCTCCTCCCCCCCCCCCCCCCTCCCTTTCAAAGTGTGACACTGACCTGCAGTAGGCATGACACGAAACCCCCCCAACCCTCCTACGACGATTGGCCAACCAACTGTCCTGGCTCAGTTTCTGGCTCTCACCATCACAACCACCCAATCTTGCATGACCTTGCATGGATTTTTTATTTTCTTTTCCCCTTCCATAACATTCTGTGGAGCCAACCTTTTCTGACTAATTTGGTGCTTGCCAGACCAGTGCTATCTACTAAAGTTCGGTTAATGGCTCGTGGCCTTCCTTGCCAACCAACACATCCTTAAGGTCGTGCTCTTGCGAGGCTACCTTGCATGCAACTCAAGTAGTAGCGCAAATACACAACAGCCAGTACGTAGTTGCTACCATACACCACTATCCAGTCTCTGGCACATATAACACATAAGCCAGAATAGCTGCAAGGGCTCATGCAGCTCCACAGCCTCTCATTTTAGTTTTCTATTTCAGTTTAGATAACCATTTCAGTCTAGTTTCTGGTCTATATTCCAGCTTCACTGACTGAACTGACGACTTACCAGTAGCTCTAAATTCTAGCACTGGAATTAGCTATCTGAAGAGATCAGCTCCAATTCCAGCAAGGCATGGGTTCTCTCTACTCTTTTGTCCATCTAATGAATGTTTTCTCATTGATTTCTTCGTTGAACTGAGTAAGAAAGCTTGCGTGTGCTTTAGTAAAAGTGTGTGTGTTTAGGCCATTAATGTCCGATTAATCTTGTTAATCTATTTTTGAATGGTTGTATAATGTAGTCTTAGCATGCTTAAGACTTAGGAAGCTTTAATTTCCACTTCTAAGAAGAGTAGTAAAAGATTAAACTCTTCACCTCTCTTTGAAAGAGTGTGTAATAAGCCCCTAATTAGCCATTAATCAATTGTTTAATGACAGCGAGTGAACCCACAAGCCTTTACACTTGCACATTGTCCCATTGCATCATTAGATTGATCAGATTGTAGATTATTCCCTCTTGTGTAGGCATTTAGGTTTTCCATTGATTGTCCATTGTGTGTGTGCAATAGGTCAAATCATGTGTGATAGCTTTTTTCACGTTGTATGCTTTCCTAGATTGGTTAATCATTAGGTTATGCATGTTTGCATGAGTATGTGTAGATAGACATAGGGCAAGTAGCTTCCATCCCCTCTTCTTGAGTGTGTGATTACAGTGAGCATGACACACTCACGTAGCCTCCATGCACTAATTGGGTAGGTCCCTAGCATTGATAAAGTTTTTTAGTGCTACAAAGCTCTGCTTGTGATGTCCGTCGCGGTGAACCGCTAACAATGGCACCGTTGTCAAGGATTGCATTGTCATGAAACTGTGCGTCCATGCAGAGAAGGTGCGGGGCTTCTGGTTGTGAGAGAACATAAAAAGAGTGGAGCTCAAGAGTATTTTGTGTAGGAAATGATGCAGGGTTGCCGTCTTTTCTTTACACACTACTTTTCACCTTGTTTTAACCTCTTTTTGCTCACAAACTAAGCCCCAAAACCTTCGCAAGCAGTTAGAAGAAATTCGATAGCATGACGGCATCAAGTAGGATACAAAAAGCCCAAAACCCACAGTTTTCAGGGTAGTTTTTAGGTGGCATTGGTAGTTTATTATTATAACTGCTTTGAACTAAGCCACTCGCACAAACAAAAGTACGAGAAAAAAGTTTATGCTTTTGCACCCATATGAACGCCTGTTAACCATTTTAAACACACGCATAAAAGACTCCAACTATTGTCCACAAGTACCATTACAAAACCCCCTAATTAGATACAGTAAACTCCAAAGAAACAAGCCAAAACCGGCATCGAAAAGTAAGAAAAAGAGAGGGGGAACTAGCTTGTAAGTATGGTGAATGTGTGAATTTTTCCCAGCCTGATAAAGTCCTCAATTAAGCTCACTTAAGCTCTTAAAAATCGCATGCAAAATCCACATATTTGCCTTCAAAAACAGCTCCGTTATATCGAGGAGAGAGGGGGAAAATTCTGCTCGAATTTGCCTTGATCGCGAGCGAAATGGTCCTTGAAAAGATGGCTTTTAGTTGCATGGGAATCCACCCCTGTGGCTATGGGTTACCTTTGTAAATGATCTTCATCAACTAATTTCTCTCACAGAAATGAAAATCCAATCCCTTCCTTTTGGACGTGTGTTCCTCACATTTTGGGACTTGCTGTGTGTGTACTTTAGTGGAGGCAGCAAGAGAGGTCAGTGCATTCCCTACAGGTTTGTCCAATCAAAAGTGGAGAGCACGTGTCTCAATGAGTTGGCGGGGCCAGTTTTAGAAAAAAACCGGGGTCTAGTGTATTTTAACCGGTTGAGATTATAAAATCCCGGTTAGCTTTTGAGCTTGCCTTTAAGAAAACCGGCAAATTTACACAAGTTTTAGTGTAATAACCGATAAAAGCTTCTAATTTTGACCTAAAAATCGGGAGAATTTCAAGTTTTCCCTTATTTTGATCGGTTAAGAAAAATGAATTTTTCTAGCCCTGGGCAGGGCGTGTCCCATAGAAACGGCCAGTTGATGAGCTGGCGGGCCCGGGGCATATGTGCCAGTGTGGAAAAGGCGGTGGCTGGGTTTGCTGGCTGCGTGTGGGGCACAAGGGCGTGCAATTGGGAAAATGACCGGCGGCCTGGAGAGCACATGGGCGCCATGTGTAAGGTGGAGCAAAGCCAAGCTTGTGCTTTGGAAAGAAATGATAGTACCCTCCTCTTTTATACCCCGAAGGGTCTTTATCTTTTTAATACATGTGGGATATATCCCTATTAGGTCTTACCCTTCAAGCCTCCTTAAATTAGGGCTTTTGCCTATTTTTCTTTGGAATCTTGTCTCTTCTAAGCTATTGGCATTAAAGCCATTCTTTAAGCACCTTCTACATCCGTGCTTGTCAAAGCAAGACCTTGACCAAGGTGCGCATATATATAAGAATTTGCATTCCTCCCGCCTCCCAAACATACCTCAAGGTTCTTCGAATGGTTCTTGTGGTGGCATGTTCATGCGTATTCTATTGTTTCCAAGAATAGCATTCTTGTAATCTGTCTAAACCCTGTTGCTAGCACCAGCATACTTTCTATATGAGGGCCCATCCAATATCTTCCTAATCTTACTCCCAGCCTTCTAACCCTCCTAAAGACTCCAGATGTCCATATTTCATATGCTTGACCTCTTCAAATGGCATCCCTCAAGCTTCGCTCTATTTCATGCAACCAACATGATATTTCTATCATAAGATAGCCGAGTTGACATCTTCTACATTGCATTTCCATGCTTCTAGGGCTTGGACCATGCTATGTGGAGTTCCAGAAAGGTTCTCTCCATACCCATACTATTTCTAGCCACATTGTGACTTCTTCTAACCTCCAACAGGGTTACAGATCACCGTGGCCCCATATTCAAACTCCCACATTCATCTGTTAATCACCTTGCATATTCTAGCATGCTTGAGAGGTATTTTAGACCACTGAATGGCCTTCCACCAGTCCAAAATATTCCAAGTGAGCTCCGAGGGGTGTCCAAGGCCACATATAGCATTACTTTGTGTCGAGTTGGGGTCCCTGTATTCTTCTGCCATCTGCTTACCGAAAACATCAAAGACCATCTAAGGGTCTTCCACAAACTGAGTGGATGCCAGGTCAACATATGTACATCAAGCACCACTTATTGAGCAACTTGGCATAAAAGCACACTACCCTAGGCAATTTCACATGTCCATAGGATTTGGTACAAGCATACTCGAGGCACATTGGCACTCCCAACTTATGTACATACCAAATAGTCAATATATCCACAATATTTACATTGTTTCACTTAACCTCATGCATTCCGATCTACATTGGATGACTTTATATGCATGGTTTCACACCATAGACATGCCACTGCACAACATCATTCTTAGATTATAGTAGTCACATCATCACATTAGAGACACTCTAGACTATAAGGTGGGTGTCATTCATCACTTTTATTTCATTTAGATTAGTGAGAGGTTGGAACGGGGATTCCAAGGCACTCGTAGGTGGCTGGGGATCGAGGATCACCTAGGACCTACACATAGGATTAGGGAGTGTAAATTGAGTAAGGAGTGGGTGTGGGACATTCATTGCCTTCTTGGTTGGACTCCATATGCATATCATTTAGGATGTAGGACTCTTGTGATCTCTTTGGAGCAATCCTTTTCACATTGTTTTTATGTCTTTTTATGGTTTTGTTATTTATGTAGCTTTATTTTTACTTAGTTTAGATGTACATTGATGTTTGTTAGGAGTAGGGTAAGTAGAAATACTCCCACCCAATTGGTAGACACTCATAACACATGTAGTGCCATTTGTGCTAAGTTTTGACCAAAACCTTTATGTATGTGTTTTGAATGAGCAAAACTAGTCCAATTTTGGTGATCAACATATCAATAGAACCAGCAGGACAAGGCCTAAAACCTTCACAAGTCAAAACTTGAAAAATCATTTTCTGGCAAGAATTTCATGGTTCATGAAAGTTCACCATTTGACTTGAAACTTGTCATATAGCTTGCCTAGGATCTGTGCATCACACTCATATGCTTGGTTTTTAATTTGGACTTCATTTTGCACTCATATCATCAAGAAAGGGCAAAAAATGATAAGAAACAGTACAAACACTAAATCAAATTTTTGGAAGGGTAAAACTTCTTTAAATTGGGATTCCTACATATCAATAGAATCAGGAGAACATTCCCTACAACCTGCATGCATCTGTTTTGACAGATCAGATTTTCATGAGACACGCGTGTCCCATGAAAGTGTTCAAAATTGAGCGAAATTTGCATAGCTAGGTTTCACATGCTTCGTACATCCCAAATCTAGTCTCATAACCAAACTGGAGCCCATTTGAATACCTAAACTATCAAAATTGCACTTTGGAAGTCAAACATTAAATCAATGAGTTGGGAGGTCAAATCTTGTCCAAATTTGGGTTTCAAGGTACCTATAGAACCAGGAGAACAAGGCAAACAACTTGAAAAACCAGATCTGCAAAAAACATTCTCTAGCACCATATTCATGAGACGCGCGTTGTCGAGAAGTTTGCGGTCATGGCAGGAAAGCATCAGGCCTCTTGCTGTGAGAGTTTGTGAGAGAACTCCAAAAACTATATAAACACAAAAGAGCATATCAAAACAACACAAGATGGAAACATCAAGGCTATGGTCGTATGGTGTCATGGATAATATGAAAGGATTAATAGACGAGTCAATGGCATTCAATCTTTGCCGGCCAAACATTCTAGGAATTGTTTTTTGGAATTGTAATTTTGTGCTTACTATAATATATATGTTTGGTCTAGTGATTGGGATTAACTGTGTGTACAAATCCTCTTGGTTCATAGCAAGATAACTACACTTATGTCAAAAAAGAAAAGTTATAGTCTATAAGGGGTAGTATGATAGGATCTGGTGAAAGAAGTATTTCATTGAGCCTTTCTGGGCCAAAGAGAAACACTATACGTTGTTGAAAGTGTATTTTACGGCTAATCCACACGTTAATTGTAATAGATTTCACAAAGTGGAAGCGATAGAAATTCACATCATGTGGATTATTCATCTAGGATATTTCTAGTATGTGTAAAATTTAGATGTGAGAGAAGTGAAGAAAAGAGAGTTTTTCCTCCCAAGCCCTATTCTTGCCTGTAGGCAATAAGAATACTGCAGGGAGAGATGTACCTGTAGCAAGGAGAACCTAGAATTTGTAGAGAGAATGACTTTCTAAGAGTGAGAGAGATAGATTAGGTTAGAGAGGGAGATGAAATTACAGATATATGTTGGATTAAAGATGAAAAAGAAAACAACAAGATACCAACAAAATATCAAAATAAAACACATCTTACTTAACAGACCCTTCGGGAGTTATTCACCATTTTGATGGAGAGAGAAGAAGAGGGAAGACTTCAAGCCTCGATTGATGCATCAAGTTCAAGTCCTTCTTTGATTAGAGTTGATCTTCCAAGGATAGCTTACAAGATTGGTTAGTCTTTCTCTAAGAGCAAGAGTGTGTGCTTACGCTTATGTTTATGGCTAAGTAAATTTAGACATTAATCCTCTAATTCTCTAATGAATTCTCTCCCATGAATGGTTTTCAAGGAAGAAGAGGTCCCCTTTTACAGGTAAAGGGAACCCCCAAGGGTTACACAAAAAAAAGAGAAGCCAATGTGAAAAGGAGCTGGCAAAGTTTGAAATGGTCTGTCCTTGCATGATGTGGGTAGATTGGGGTGCACCATTTTAATCATATCGCCTCAACCATAGCTTCAAATAAAAAAATAAGAATATGGACAAAAAGTTTAGGTCATTAGCTATGACTCTTGTTTTATATACTTTTTCCAATTCTGTCTGGACCTTGTGTAAAAAATTTATCAAAATAGGGTGTCTTTTTGGCAGCAAAAATCTTCTTGTGGTCCCCTTAGCCTACACTTCCACTTGATTTCAATGGACACCTCATGCAATATGAAAGCATGACATTGCTCCTTGAAAAAGGTTTGTAAGCATCCTCTTGATAATGCATTGAAATGAGTGCATCTTTGAAAATCATGCAAGATAGTGTCCCACTAGGATTTGATTTCTTCCTAGTAGCTATTAAAAAGAAATATAAGAAAAATATATAAAATATCAAAAAACTATCTTTATTGAAAATCACACTAGCTATAGGATATAGGTAGAGTGTGGAGTGATAATGGGATAGTAGAAAAAAAGAAACAATGTTTTTTTCCCCAAATTAAAGAAGCGTGGCTATTGACGCTTTTTCCCACAATACTTTGTAACGATAAAGTAAGAATATGTTACCGTTGAGATAAATAATAGAATGAGATAGAAAGCTTATTATTGTACTTAGATATGCATATGTACATTATGGAAAATATACTTCTGGTACATGCATACACATATTCCAACAATCTCCTAATCATACCTACCCCAAAATACCAGATTTGAACCCACAAGATCACCAATGTGTATCTTGGCATGATGTATAGACACATGCACACAGACTACTAAATGCTTCATTGCAACTTACACAATATAGGATCTGATTTATTGAACAACAATCCACTACACCACAACATTCCTATTCTAATCATGTGTCATAAAAACTAATATCTAACCAACCCAAATGATTTTCTCATATTAAACTGATCACTTAATGTGGGAGGATAAACGGGAACAAGGGTTAAGATATAGACATGTGCTTATAGATCTATCTCAACACAGGGCCAATGGTAAAGGAGCCCAAATGAGAGATGGTCTATCAAAGAGCAAGGCTAACTAATGGAGCATAAGACCTTAGGGTTAGCTTCATTGAAGACCTCCAATAAAGTGTGTAAAAGTCCTTTGACCTTAGGTAAGCTAGGGCTGAGCTTGACGCGCGGGAACCCGACCCAGCTTGAGGTGTTTGTCCTGCTTGTCATGCCTGATGACTAAGGTGCTTGAGGTGCTTGAGATACTTGAGGTGCTTAATGATTGATATGCTTGAGGTGCTTGACATGCTTGAGATGCTAGGGTTGCACTTGACGTGAGAACCCAGGCCAAGCTTAAAGTGCTTAAGGGCCAAGCTTGTGGTGGTAACTGTGCCTATGCATGAGGGGTTGAGGTGTCAAAAAGTGAAAGATTCAATCCCTACAAGGAGGGGGCGAGCCCTACATGAGGGGGGATGAGAGAGAACACCCACACACTCACACAAGGCATGCATGGTACAAAGAAACCAAAAGAGACACTTGTCAAGTTCCTCCCTCATTGTGTGCCTGAAGCCTATTGGTTGGCCACCCAAGGGGTCCAATGATAATTTAGGGGATTTAATTAATTGATTTTGCATTTATCAAGTCCTCTCTCTCAAAGGGGAAAGGAAGACACTTGTCACAAGGCTACCCTTGCTGCTTGTAATGCCTCCTGCTTATGATTGGCTATAGGCCTGGAGGGGTCCAATGAGCTTCAAGCATGAGCTACAAGGGGGGGTCGACCCAAGCAAGCTAGGGGGTTTCTTAGGGGGTATACTCACCCACACACACTCACAAACACTCTCATTGTGTGCTATGCAAGGTGCAAGAGCTCCATCTCCTTCTCCAAGCTCCTTGAGAAGTTGAGAGCCTACACCAACACTCTTGGCTATGGAATGCAAATCCAACCAAGATCTATGCTTCAATGCTTAAGCTTTCCATCTTCTCCATCTTCATTACTATGCTATTATGTATGCTAAGCAAGAAGAGTGATGATAAGTGAGGAATTATTTCTTTCTCCTATGGAATACTTCTTCTTCCTCTTCCCTACCCTCATTCCCTACTAGCTCTCTCCACCTTCGAGGTGTTTGAGGTCTTGGGACTGAGGCTTGGGATAGTTAATTCTTTCCACAAAGTGCATGTTATGCTTATTGCAAGAAGGCTAAAGGTTTATTGCAAGTAGATTAGTTACTTAATGCAAGTAGATTAATTGTATTGCAAGGAAGATTAATTGTTGCTTTAGGCACAAGTTGATGCATAAAAGTATACATCCTCATGCACTTAAATGATTTAGGGAACACAAAGACTAATGATGTTCACGAGTTCTTGATTGTTTTCAAGCTAAGATTGATTGTTGATATTATGCAAAAGCTTGGTGTATGAAGCTTCCATCTCCATACTGCCAAGAGGTCTCAAGGAACACAAAGATTGTATTGTACCAAGTCTCTCTTAATGAGAGAATCTATAATACAAATTCCTTTTCAGGGGGGACCGGCTCCACGTAAATCCGGTCCTCAACTGTTGTCATATTCTCTAAAATCAATCTCTCTCTCTCTCTCTCTCTCTCTCTCTCTCTCTCTCTCTCTCTCTCTCTCTCTCTCGCAAAGGTATTGCTCATGCCTAGTTAATTAAGTGTTATGATTAAGTTGCTACTACCAATTAAGTTCACCATCTATGCTCTCAAAGTTGCTCACTTTAATTCTCTTAATTCTGCTATTCTCTAAGTTCATAGGCCATTTCCATTACATTGGTATCAGAGCATTTGGTTTCTCTTTTCTTGCTTAAGAAGAGAGGTCCTTAAGTAGCCTATAAATGGTTGATGTTGTTAATTATATTAGGGTAAGTGGAACTGGGATCTATTATCGGTTTTGTTGAGCCCACTATGTGGGATATGGTGCACACCTCGGGAGCTTTGGACTTAATAATGGAGTCTTTTTAGACTTGCCTACGGCTTTACCCTTATTGAGCCATAAGAAGTCCGAAAGGAGCTAACCCTCGGTAACTCTGCTATGTTAGACCTACTCCCCTACTCTCTATAATTAACCACTTTGAGCCATGGTTGTAGATACTTAAGACCGATTTTCAAAGGCTAAGAGGAGTGGCAACTAAGGTTTTGAATTGCCAAATCATACACTAAGTACATACATAAATTTTGTTAACATGGCTGACAATAATCAAGAGAGTAGAACGAGTATTGATAACTTTGATTTTGCACATGAAGGTGCTAATGATGATGTTCCCATGTTTATCAAGTGTCTTGTTTCTAAGCTGCAACAAGCTATGGGAAACCCAGCCCTACAAGGTGAAGTTTTCCAACAACTTCATAGTTATGGGATTCTCCAAACTCCCCTAAAAGAGAGAGCACCTGAGAAGTCTCTTCAAGAGATTTCCAAGAGAGGGCTCTCTACGGTGAGAGAAGAGGAGAACCCATATGAAGTGCTTAAACAATTACTAGTGGGCTTACCTCCATCCAAGAAGAAAGGTGAAGTCTCTACTATAGAGCCTTCCCCAAGAGAAGGAGAAAGAAGTGAGTCTCCCAATACTTCTGAAGATGTGGCTCCAAGAAGACGGCAGCCTCAAGGATCTCCAACTTCCCCCAAGAGAGAAACATTGCCAGAAAGTCCTCCTCCTCATTATCACAAAAAGGAAGAGAGGTACCAAAAGAAGGAAAAGGAGAGAAAGAGGTCACCCTCTTCTCCATCTTCATCACCTTCCTCATATTCCAATGAAGGTAGCGGCTCTTCTCTCAAAGAGCCCAAAAGGAAAGGCCATCGCAAGTCCTATGCGGTATGGAGAAGGTCCAAGAAGCTGAAGAAGTTCAAGGAGGGAGGAAAGGACACCACTTTTCTTACCTATGATGTCACCTTTGGTGCTACGGACAAGATCTTGGCCTTCATCTAACAGTTTGATGTGGCCTTTGGTGATGAGGACTTTATGGAGTCCTATAAACTGCGTCAAGTATCGATGCATTTTCAGAGCTCCGCTCGTCAATGGTGGGCTAGCCTACGAGCCCAAAGGAAAGCTCCAAGGACATGGAAGGCTTTAAGAGCCTCCATCATGAAACAATTTCTGGCAAGCCACACTAAATACAATGTCCTCACAGAATGGCAAACCTTGAAACTCTCTCCCTACGAGTCTATCCAGAAGTATGTAGATAAGTTTTGGGAGTTACTTCTCAAAGCCACTGTCTACAAAAAGATAGGCTTTGAGGAGAAAAAGCAACAATTTTGTGCGGGTCTTTTTGACGAGATGGCCGAGTATATCAACTCACAAAGGCCTAATACCATATCGGCGGTCATACACCATACTATGGTCGCCTCTCAAATCAATTTCCAACAAGGGGTTAAGAGAAACTCTAAGCCCATGGAAGTGAAGGATCAAAATGAGCCTAGAGGAAGGAATAATGCTCAAACTTCCTCCAAAGGCAACTTTAGCAACACCGATAACAAAGCTAAGGAGAAAGGAGTCTACAAAGGTAAGAATAGACTCTCTCCAACAGAGCTAGAGTGTTATCATAAGGATAAAAAATGCTACAAGTGTGGACAACAAGGGCATGTCTATCGTGCTTGTCCCCAAAGAAATGCATGCAACAAGCCGCCTTGAGTTTCTATGTTGGAAGCTCCAAAAGAGGATGCTCATAGCAAAAGGCTTTTGTTTTTCCTAAGTTAGGAGATATGTACATACATGTTTATGAGTCGGGTAGCATCCTATACCATGTAAATATGCATGCTTTTCGTAAGTTAATGAAAATCTATATATTCATATACATGATTTTTGTTGAAAAGTTTGTAAATGAATTCAATGTTTCAACCAATAACAATAAAAAAAAAGAGACGGGAATCAAGAGGAATTAGAATTTTCTACATTCCTAAATGGATTCCAAAATGTTTTTATTGATGATACCCCCGTGAGCTATCTCCACAACGAGGGGACAATGACCATGCAATGGAGCTTTTACCACAAAGCTCACTGCCTAATAAGCCTCCTTATTGAGCTTTATAAGCTCCACAAGAGGAGTTCAAAAGGCAATAGCATGAACTGGTAAGTTTCGAGAGAGATTAGGCTTTCCTCTAACCAAAAGAAAAGTGGATTTTTTTTAAGAGATTCAATAATTAGGTCACATTATCTCTAAAGGTGGTATTTGTATGGAACCACAAAAGGTAGAGGTAATAAAAAGATGGCCTAATCCAAGGAATCTACATGAGTTGCAAAGCTCTAAATGTATGAGTGCATACTAGAGATGATTCATAGGAAAAATTCATGCTTATAGCAGGTCCAATACATGACTTAACAAAAAAAGAATGTTAAGTGTACATGGACTACAAAGAGAGAAAAATACTTTTGAAAAGTTCAAAGAGAAACTTATCTCTCAACTTATGCTTACACTACGGGATATCTCAAAGTTATTTGTGGTCCAATGTAATGCCTGGATGCATGCCTTCAAGCAAAAATTTTCTTCAAGAAGGGAATACCATAGAATACAAGATTCAAAGACTCAAATCCAATGAGCGAATGTTGGACATATACAAAAGGAACTACTAGCTGTTTTACATGCTGTTGACACATGGAAGTACTTTTTGCGGACTCCATCCATGATACAAACCAAGCTCTTCAACAATCAAATGAGGTGGGCAAATTTCTTTTTGTAATTTAAATTTTACATTGCTCACATTGCTAGCAAGCACAAACATGTAGCCGATGCACTTTCCCGATGGCCAAGGGTAGATAGGGTATCAATAGCAACTTACAATGAACTATGTTTTATGATAGTTAAATATGCTTCTAACCCAGGCTTTAGGGATATAATAATAGCCTTTACAAATGGAAGAAAAAGAACCACTCACGTTAGAGGATGGTTATCTTCCATACCTCAATAGGCTATATCTTCCTCACTTCCCATGCTCCTCCCATATGCGGGGCAATCAGGAATTCGACTTTATTCTTTTAGGAATAAAATCATACTTGTATTGGCTTACCAAGAAACAAGAACATACAAGAGTATGTTTCAAAATGTATGGTATACCAAAAGATGAAGTATGATAGAAGGACCATGGCTTGCCAACATCTAATTGTGTCGGCGGATAAAAATCCTACCATGACCACTAATTTCTGATAGAGTCTCTATCAGAACTAGAGTAACCCTCTTATGCTGGCCTACTATTCCAACGGATGGCCAAAAGGAAAATTAGAAAACTAATGATCCTTGATCTATTAAAAGCTTGTGATTCGAGGTACATCAATGCTCAAAATGGGAGAAGTACTTACCCTAACAACAGTATGTCTCTAATAACATGAAAATACTTCTAAGGGGAAAGTACCTTTCGAGGCTAAAGACGGAAGATCCAAACGTCCCTTGTAGCTTAAGGTACCTGGGAAGACCTTCATTGAAAAGGAGTATAGCCGAGATCAAAACGAATCTTTTTAGAAGATTAAATAGGCTATATCCATCTATTAGCTAGACAAAAGAGGCTCCTGCCATTAGGTATAAAAGAGCCTTATCCTTTAAAGAGAAAGAAATCTTTCTTTGGGTCTTACTAAACAATTAAAGTTGCCTAACTATTGGCTCATATATATCATTTTTCATGAGAGCCTATTCGAGCCTTATTAAGAAGAGCCACCAATAGAGGCTATAAATGTAGACCCATTAGAGATCGAGGATGAAGCAAACGAGCTCCAACCCAAGTTCATCCTTCGACAAGAACACAAGGTATTAAGAAATGGTAAGATTGCTGACAGTATCTTATTTAAGTTAAGAATTATCCTTTCAAAGATGCTAAATGCATGCAAAGAACATAGCTTAAGGATAATATGAACCTTGTTAATGATGCTTACAATGACACAAAAGAGTAAGCAAATGTAAAAGAAATGCATTTTAAATTATCCATGTTTTTGTCTTATAAGACTCTCTTTTTATGTTTTGTGCACAAATTTTAAGAAGTATGCATACTTAGGATCATGTTTGTGGTGACTACGTCTCCCAAACACCAAGTAGAACTTGTCACTCTACTTTGGAAGTATGATATGGACTAAAAAGAGCAGACATGCTTGCGGCAGACAATGTCTCTCAAGCACCAAGTGGATTAGTCATCCACTCTGGCATGATGTCGTACGGTAAAAATGGATCCTCTACCTGCTAAGACCAATGGACTAATGGTGAGACTTTACCATATCTACCTCATAGTCGAGGATGACTATGATTTCAAGAGAGAGGTAATGTCATAAAAACTAATATCTAACCAACCCAAATGATTTTCTCATATTAAACTGATCACTTAATGTGGGAGAATAAACGGGAACAAGGGTTAAGATATAGACATGTGCTTATATATCTATCTCAACACGGGACCAATGGTAAAGGAGCCCAAATGAGAGATGGTCTATCAAAGAGCAAGGCTAACCAATGGAGCATAAGACCTTAGGGTTAGCTTCACTCTCAAACGGGAAATGGGGACACTTGTCTCAAGGCTACCCTTGCTGCTTGTAATGCCTCCTGCTTATGATTGGCTATAGGCCTGGAGGGGTCCAATGAGCTTCAAGCATGAGCTACAAGGGGGGGTCGACCCAAGCAAGCTAGGGGGTTGCTTAGGGGGTATACTCACCCACACACACTCACAAACACTCTCATTGTGTGCTATGCAAGGTGCAAGAGCTCCATCTCGTTCTCCAAGCTCCTTGAGAAGTTGAGAGCCTACACCAACACTCTTGGCTATGGAATGCAAATCCAACCAAGAGCTATGCTTCAATGCTTAAGCTTTCCATCTTCTCCATCTTCATTACTATGCTATTATGTATTCTAAGCAAGAAGAGTGATGATAAGTGAGGAATTATTTCTTTCTCCTATGGAATACTTCTTCTTCCTCTTCCCTACCCTCATTCCCTGCTAGCTCTCTCCACCTTCGAAGGTGTTTGAGGTCTTGGGACTGAGGCTTGGGATAGTTAATTCGTTCCACAAAGTGCATGTTATGCTTATTGCAAGAAGGCTAAAGGTTTATTGCAAGTAGATTAGTTACTTAATGCAAGTAGATTAATTGTATTGCAAGGAAGATTAATTGTTTGCTTTAGGCACAAGTTGATGCATAAAAGTATATATCCTCATGCACTTAAATGATTTAGGGAACACAAAGACTAATGATGTTCACGAGTTCTTGATTGTTTTCAAGCTAAGATTGATTGTTGATATTATGCAAAGCTTGGTGTATGAAGCTTCCATCTCCATACTGCCAAAGAGGTCTCAAGGAACACAAAGATTGTATTGTACCAAGTCTCTCTTAATGAGAGAATCTATAATACAAATGCCTTTTAGACGGGGGACCGGCTCCACATAAATCCGGTCCTCAATTGTTATCATATTCTCTAAAATCTCTCTCAATATCTCTCTCTCTCTCTCTCTCTCTCTCTCTCTCTCTCTCTCTCTTGCAAAGGTATTGCTCATGCCTAATTAATTAAGTGTTATGATTAAGTTGCTACTACCAATTAAGTTCACCATCTATGCTCTCAAAGTTGCTCACTTTAATTCTCTTAATTCTGCTATTCTCTAAGTTCATAGGCCATTTCCATTACATCATGATACATTAACCAACCAAAAACACACACAATGGGGCAACCATCATCACTTCCATTCAATATGTGCTACAAAATACTAGAGTCGATTACATCTGCTGTATCTTAAATCTAGATACTAGAAAAGTTAGTCGACAACCACTTTTTAATATATCCTTCCCTTGGTGGTCTGACAAAATACTAGAGTCAATTACACGTGTTGTATCTAAGAACTAGATACTAGATGTGGGTGGGTTGCCAAGCCTTACACTTGTCTTAGTGTAGACCTAGCGAGAACCACAAACATAACTGTAACATTAAATGGCCTAAATACTTGTGTGTAGCGGAAATTAGCATGCACATAGTAGGCATTTCATTAGAATAGATTCCTAATGAGAATTACAAGAGTGCTTGGGTGGAGAGAGCAACAAAAAGCATAACACCTAGTCAGATAGCATGAACAATACCTTCAAAAGAGAGAGAAATTAAGTTATTGACAACAGTTGAGGACCGGATTTACATGGAGCCAGTCCCCCCTCCAAAAGGCTTTGTATTATGGTTTCTCCCATCAAGAGAGACATTGTACAATACAATTCTTTGTGTTCCTTCAAGACTAGCTGTAACATTTAATGGCCAATAACTTGTGTGTAGCGGAAATGAGCATGAACATAGTGGGCATTTCATTAGAATAGATTCCTAATGAGAATTACAAGAGTGCTTGGGTGGAGAGAGCAACAAAAAGCATAACACCTAGTTAGATAGCATCGACAATACTTTCAAAAGAGAGAGAAATTAAGCTAATGACAACAGTTGAGGACCGGATTTGCTTGGAGCCAATCCCCCCTCCAAAAGGCTTTGTATTATGGTTTCTCCCATCAAGAGAGACATTGTACAATACAATTCTTTGTGTTCCTTCAAGACTAGCTAGTGCAATGAAGATGAAAGCTTCATGCACTAAGCAAAACACTTAGCAAACACAACTTGAATTATCCCCGTTCTCAGACCCAAGACCTCACACACCTTTGAAGATGGTGAGAGCTAGCAGGGTATGAGAGTAGATTGAGAGGAAGAAGGAGTATCTTACGAGAAAGATGTACATCTCCTCACATAATCACTCATATTAGCATAGCTTAGCTTAGTAATTAGCTTGGTAGAGGAGATGAGCATGCATTGAAGCTTGGCTCTTGGTTGGATTTGCATCCTCTTGTTGATGTAGGCTTCTATCTCACAAGCTTGGAGTAGGTGATGAGCTCTCCATTAAAGCTTGGGAAGAGATAGTCTTCTCTTTCTTCACACATGAGATTGTGTGAGTGTGTGTGTGTGTGTGTGATAATGCCTTGCAAAAATCATCCCCCTCTCTCTCTTGGGCGAGCCCTCTTGCTATTTGCTCTTGCTGAGCCCTCATTGGCTCTCCCCAAGTCAAGCCAATCACAATTAAGCAGCATAAGTGATAGCCTTTTGACATGTGCCCCCTTTCCCCTTTTGTGAGAGATTTAGGTAATTAAATAATTAAACTAAACTCTCATTGGACCCCTTTGCCTCCTGGCCAATAGGAACCAGGCAAGCCATTGGGCTCCTGAATGCTCATTAGACCCCTTGGGAGACTACCCAATAGTCTTCTACGAGACTTAATTCTCATTGGTTTCTTTTATTAAATGTTTTTAAATTAATTAAACTAGATTTAATCTAGCTTAATTCTCATTGGTCCACTTCAAGGGTCATCCAATAGAAACTGGGCACACCTTGTGGGCATCTGGCCTAGGGAGCTGACATGTTTCCCTCATTCCCTTTGTGTAAAGGGGGCATGTGTGTGTGTGTGTGTGGCTTTCTCTCTCATCCCCTAGAAGAAGGGCTCACCCCCTCCCATGTAGGGATATGTGTTGACTTTGGAGAGCACACAAAGCATCCAATTCCCCCTAAGCTTTAACCGTTTGGACACAACCTTTGAATTTTGGAACCTTAGCATTTTGGAAGTCTTAATGGGCTGAACCTTAGGGTCTTTTTAGCCCATTGTTGCACATGGCTCTTTTGCAGATGGCCCCCCCTTTGGATCCCTATTTTCCCTCCTTTGGATCCCTACTGTGGCCGGTCTGCTAGCTTAACCAATATTCTAGCCTTTTCTCCCCTGGCACTTCCCCACATTAAATGATTAGTTTAATATGAGAAAATCATTTAGGAGAATTAGATATTGATTATTATGACACTAGCTAGTGCAATGAAGGTGAAAGCTTCATGCACCAAGCAAAACACAACATCAATTATCTCCGGTCTCATACCCAAGACCTCACACACCTTCGAAGATGGTGAGAGCTAGCGGGGTATGAGAGTAGATTGAGAGGAAGAAGGAGTAGTCTTACGAGAAAGATGTACATCTCCTCACATAATCACTCATATTAGCATAGCTTAGCTTAGTAATTAGCATGGTAGAGGAGATGAGTATGCATTCAAGCTTGGCTCTTGGTGGCTCTTGGTTGGATTTGCATCACAAAGCCAAGAGTTGTTGGTGTAGGCCTCCCTTCTCACAAGCTTGGAGTAGGTGATAAGCTTTCCATTAAAGCTTGAGAAGGAGAGAGAGTCTTCTTTACTTCACACATGAGATTGTGTGAGTGTGTGTGTGATAATGCCTTGCAAAAATCATCCCCCTCTCTCTCTTGGTCGACCCCTCTTGCTATTTGCTCATGCTCCACTCTCATTGGACCTCCCTAGGGCTAGCCAATGATAATTAAATAGTATAAGTGATAGCCTTCTGACATGTGTCCCCCTTTCCCCTTTTGTGAGAGCTTGATGTAATTAATAAATGCAACTAAACTCTCATTGGACCCCTTTGCGTCCTGGCCAATAGGAATCAGGCAAGCCATTGTGTTGCTGAATGCTCATTGGACCCCTTGGGAGACTGTCCAATAGTCTTCTAGAGAGCTTAATTCTCATTGGCTCTTTTATTAAGTGTTTTTAAATTAATTAAACTAGATTTACTCTAGCCTAATTCTCATTGGTCCACCTCCAAGGCCATCCAATAGGAATTGGGTACACCTTGTGGGCATCTGGGCTAGGGAGCTGACATGTGTCCCTCATTCCCTTTGTGTAAAGGGAGCTTGTGTGTGTGTGTGTGTGTGTGTGACTTTCTCTCTCATCCCCTACAAGCAAGGCTCACGCCCTCTTATGTAGGGATTTGCAAAGACTTTTGGGACACACACAAAGCATCCAATTCCCCCCATGGTTGACCTTTGGACACAACCTTTGAATTTGGAACCTTAGCATTTTGGAAGTCTTAATGGACTGAACCTTAGGGTCTTTTTAGCCCATTGTTGCACATGGCTCTTTTGCAGATGGACCCCCCTTTGGATCCCTATTTTCCCTCCTTTGGATCCCTACCGTGGCCGGTCTGCTAGCTTAACCAATATTCTAGCTTTTTCTCCCCTGGCACTTCCCCATATTAAATGATCAGTTTAACATGAGAAAATCATTTAGGAGAATTAGATATTGATTATTATGACATTACCTCTCTCTTGAAATGATAGTCGTCCTCGACTATGGTGTAGAGAAGATAAAGCATATTCATGAGTCCTTTTCTTAGCGGGTAGAGGATCCCTATGTTACCCTACGACATCATTCCACAATGGATGACTAGTCCATTTGGTGATTGAGAGCCTGAGGCTGCCGCAAGCATGTCTGCACATTAGTCCTATCAATCTTCCATAGTAGAGTGACAAGCTCTACTTGGTGTTTGGGAGACGTCGTCTCTGCAAACTTGATCTAAGCATGCATACTACTTCAGTTTGTGCACAATAAAGAAAAAGAGAGTCATATAAGACAAAAACTTTGTTCATTTTTAACATTCTGTACATTTGCTTACTCTTGGGAAGCATTGTAAGCATTGACAAGGTTTAGGTTATCCTTTAATTGTATGCCTTGCATCCATCTAGCATCTTCAAAAGGATAATTCTTAAACTTAATAAGATATTGTCGGATAGTCTTACTGCCTCTTAGTACCTTGTCTTCATGTCGGAGAATGGACTCGGGCTGCAGCACCTCTTCTTGGTCCTCGATCTCCGGTGGGTCTTCACTAGCTGGTTCTTGAGGTGGCTCTCCTTTGTAAGGCTTTAATAGGCTCACATGGAAAGCATTGTGTAGGAGCCAATGATTGGGCAACTTGAGTTGATAGGCCATCTCATTGATCGGCCTAAGAATCTGGAAGGGACCATAGTACCTTTTTGCTAACTTAGCATAGTACTTTTCGTGTCCCGTAGGATTCTTGCCCATCGTGTGCTTTAATCGAGCCTTGGGAAATTTTAATAAGACCCAATCATTTTCTTTAAAGGCTTGGGCTCTTTTGTGCTTGTCAGCAGCAGCCTTTTGCCTTTGTTGTGAGATAGAGATAGAATCCTTAATCTTTTGAAAATATTCTTGTAGGTCTCGACTATACTCATCTGCAGCGAAGATCTTCCCATATACCTTAAGTAGCAGGGGACTTTTTTATCTTCCCTCAATTACCTCGAAAGGTGCTCTTCCTGTGGAAGTATGTACAGTGTTATTGTAAGCATACTCCACTAAGGGTAAGTACTTCTCCCATAAGGATCTTTGATCTACCTCCGTTACATAGGCTTTTAGTACATCGAGAATTGTTAGGTTAGCTATTTCACTTTGGCCATCCGTTTGTGGATGATAGGCTGAAGAGAAGTTTAGTCTTGTCCCTAAATTCTAAAAGAGACCCTTCCAGAAATTACTGGTCATTCTAGGATCTCTATCCGACACTATGGACATTGGCAAGCCATGGTACTTGAAAATTTGTGAAATGAAGAGGGTTGCCATTTGATGGGCTTTGATAGTCTTTTTGACAGGTATAAAATGAGCTTGTTTACTGAACCTGTCTACTATCGTCCATATTCCCGTATTCCCATGGATAGACTTAGGCAATCCAAAGATAAAATCCATGGATATGCTCTCCCATGGTGAATTAGGGATTGGCAAGGGTTGAAGCAATCTAGGTTGCTTCCCTCTATCAAATTTTGTCTTTTGGCATACCACACATTTAGAAACATACTCTTGTACATTCACTTTCATGGTAGGCCAATAGAAATATGTTTCAATTCCCTTTAAGGTAGACTGAATCCCTCTATGCCCAGCATAAGGAGGAGCATGAGATTCATACATTACTTTTTCATGTAGTGAGTTAGTAACGCATAGTCTATTGCCATAGAGAAGATAACCATCTTGTAAAGTAAATGGTTCTTCTTTCTTTCCTAATGCAAGGGCTGAAATCACATCTCTAAAATCGGGATCAATAGCATACTCATCTATCATTGAAAATAGATCATTGTGAGTTGCTATGGAAACCGCATTCACTCTCGGCCATCTTGAGAGTACATCAGCTACTTGATTATGCTTGCCAGCTATGTGAGCAATATGAAAATGAAATTGCAAAAGGAAATTTTCCCATCTCACTTGTTTGTCAGAGAGCTTGGTCTGCGTCATGAAGTACTTAAGACTTTGGTGATCCGTTTGCAGAATGAAAGGAGTTCCCAAGAAATAGTGCTTCCATGAGTCTAAGGCATGTAGAACTGCAAGGAGTTCCTTTTCATATATTCCTAGAGCTTGCTCAATAGGGTCGAGCCTTCGACTTTCATAGCCTATGGCATGCCCTTCTTGAAGCAAAACAGCTCCAAGGCAATCACCACAAGCATCACATTGGACCTCAAATGGTTTTGAGAGATCCGGTAGTGTAAGCACATGTTGAGAGATAAGCTTTTTGAAATCATTGTTCTCCTTAGCAGACCATGTATACCTAACGCTTTTCTTTGTTAGGTCATGTAATGGTCCCGCAATTTGTGAGAACTTTTCTATGAAGCGTCTATAGTATGCACACATACCTATAAAGCTTCTTAGTTCATGAAGATTCTTTGGTTTAGGCCATCCTTTTATTACCTCTAACTTTGATGGATCCATTTGGATGCCATCTTGAGAGATAATGTGACCTAAATACTAAATCTCTTGCAAGAAAAATTCACTTTTCTTTCGATTAACATAAAGTTTATTCTCTCTTAAAACTTGAAATATTACCTGGAGGTGTTGCTTGTGTTCGTCTAATGAATTAGAGTAGATGATAATATCATCAAAGAATACTCCAGTGAAGGTTCAGTGAGGCCTGAACAGCTTCTCCATCAAGCGGTTGAATGTGGCTAGTGCATTGGTCAAGCCAAAAGGTATGACAATGTATTCATAAAGACCAAATGTGGTGCGAAATGCGGTCTTTACAATGTCTTGATCAACTATCCTTGTTTAATGATAGCCACTTTTTAGGTCAATCCTACTAAAGTAGGTCGATCCCTGTAGCTTATCAAATAGGTCTTCTACCCGTGGAACGGGAAACCTATTTTTGATAGTGACCCTATTTAGTGCTCTATAGTCGACACACATACGATATGTGTCATCTTTCTTTTGCACTAATAGCACAGGTGAGCAAAATGGAGATGAGCTAGGCCTAACCATGCCCTTCTCAACTAACTCATGCACTTGCCACATAATCTCCTCTTGTTGAGCTTGAGAAACTCTATAGGGAGGTTTTTAGGCAGTGAACTTCCTGGAAGAAGTTCAATTGCATGGTCATCATTACCTCGTTTAGGAGGTAGCTCACAAGGGATGTCGTCAATAAAGACATCTTGAAACCCCTTGAGAAAATTGAATAACTATGATTCCTTTTGGTTGGTTTTATATTCTTTTGCTAAAGCATTAGGTTCATTTTGAGAATCTTTAACAAAAACCATGTACACGGAAATACAGCTCTTTATTGACTTGTTGAAAGCTGGTGTATGTACAATGGGTATAGTGTTACCCATTTCCTTAGCATCTATATACATATTTTTTTCCCTGAACTTAAAGGAGATTCTCCTTTCAGGGAATTTAACATTGGCAGCCAGGCGATCAAACCATGGTGCCCCTAGGATTACATCCTCATGTTGAGAGGAGAGATAAAGAAGTCCTCTTTGTCCACATAGCTTTGGACATGAAGCCTCAATTTCCCGATTAAGGGAGTGGCGGAAGATTTTTGCCCCTTGAAAGCACTATCTGCGGGTAGGACATCTCCCATCTCGTAGGCTTGTATGTCTAGCTTGGTGGCCAACTCTATAGATATAAAATTGTGAGTAGAACCAGGGTCAAAGAGAATAAAAGCATCATGTTCTCTTACCTTTCCCCAAGCATGGCATAGAGGAGATCCTTTGTGGTGAGTTTGGTGAGTCTCCTCCTCTTGGATTTCAACCAAGGTAGTCTAGGAGGATCTTGGCGGTTGTTCTTTTGGGGACAAGCGCGGTACGCATGCCCTTGTTTGCCACACTTGAACACCAGTTATCCTTGCGATAACGCTCAAGCTCTTCAGGAGAGAGTTTGTTTTTACCTTTGTAAACTCCCTTCTCTTTAGCTTTGTTGGAGTTTTCCTTAGGAGACTTTTGGACATTGTCCTTCCCCTTAGGCTCGTTGGAACCCTTGTTTTCCGTGGGCTTATTATTTCTTTTAGCCCCCGTTTGGAAATTGATTCGAGAGGCCACCATAGTATGGTGTATTACCGCCGATATGGTACGTGGCCTTTGGGAGTTGACATACTCCGTCATTTCTTCGGTTAAGCCCACACAAAATTGTTGCTTTTGCTCTCCAAAATCCAACTTTTTGAAGACAATGGCTTTGAGTTGTAGGTCCCAAAACTTGTCTACATATTTGTGGATGGATTCATAGGGAGAGAGATTTAAGCTTCTCCATTCGGTGAGTACTTTGTCTTTGGCATCGGTGGCCAAAAACTACTTCATAATGGAAGCTCCTAAAGCTTTCCATGTTCGTGGAGCTTCATCGTTGGCTTGTAGGCTAGACCACCATTGCCTGGCAGACTTTTGAAAGTGCATAGCTACATGGCATAGCTTAGAGGACTCCATGAAGCCCTCATCTCCGAACGCCGCATCAAATTGTTGGATAAAGGCCAAGACTTTGTCCGTAGCACCAAAGGTGCCATCATAGGTAAGGAAAGAGATGCTCTTCCCTCCCTCTTTGAACTTCTTGAGCTTGGATGACCTCTTCCACGCGGCATAGGATTTCCTATGGCCTCTTCTTTTTGCCGGTTCAAAGGTTGCACCATCACTTTCTTCAGAAGGTGAAGAATTTGAGGAAGGTGGAGAAGAGGGTGACCTCTTTCTCGCCTTTTTCTTGTCTTGATCTTCGTCTTCTTCACCATCACTTTCATAAGAGGAAGAGGATGAAGAAGATGGAGAAGAGGGTGTCCTCTTTCTCGCCGTTTTCTTCTCTTGATTTTTGTCATCCCTCTTTGAATTATGGTGTGGAGAAGGGTGCGATGGTCTTCTCCATTTTGGAGGTGTTGGAGAGCATTTAGCCCGCCGTCTTCGTGGAGCCATCTCCGTCGAGGTGGCGGGAGACTCACTTCTTTCTCGTTCCTTTGATGGAGGCTCTTGAGTTCTCCTTTGGGAAGGAGATGCATCATCAAGAAGTAAATTCTTGAGCCCTTCGTATGGATTCTCTTCTTCTTTCCGAATCGGAGAGAGACCTCTTTTGGAAGTCTCACAAGGAGGCTTCCTAGGTGTTCTCTCGTCATGGTGGTGAGCTTGGAGAATCCCATGAGCACGGAGCTGCCGTTGCACTTCACTTTGGAGAGATGGATTGCCCATGGCTTGTTGAAGCCTAGCAACAAGATAGTTAACAAGCATCGGGGCATCATTAGTAGCTTGCTCATTAGCAAAATCAAAGTTATCAACATTCATTTCACTCTCTTTACTATTGTCAGCCATTCTAACAACTTTTAGGTGTACTTTGGCACTTCAAGCCCTAGTTGCTACTCCTCTTTACCCCTTTAGAAAAATCACTCAAGCTACTGTACCCGTGGCTCGAATACCATTAATTGCAAGGAATAGAAGAGAGGGTCGTTCAACACCAAAACAGCACTCAAGCTTCTAATAGTTCAATAGTGGTTAAGCCGTAGACAAGCCCCATAGGACTCCACTATTAAGACCAAAGCTCTCAATGGTGATGCCCTGTTAACTACACGAAGGCAGGCGCACTGCAAGGCTGAAAATCCCTATTCTACTTACTCACAGGCCATTAATAATACCAATCATTTATAGATAGCTTGAGGACCTCCCTTCTTGAGCAAGAAAAGACAAACCTTGTGCTCTAATACCAATGTAACATTAAATGTCCTAAATACTTGTGTGTAGCGGAAATTAGCATGAACATAATGGGCATTTCATTAGAATAGATTCCTAATGAGAATTACAAGAGTGCTTGGGTGGAGAGAGCAACAAAAAGCATAACACCTAGTTAGATAGCATGAACAATACTTTCAAAAGAGAGAGAAGTTAAGCTATTGAAAACAGTTGAGGACCGGATTTACATGGAGCCGGTCCCCCCTCCAAAAGGCTTTGTATTATGGTTTCTCCCATCAAGAGAGACATTGTACAATACAATTCTTTGTTTTCCTTCAAGACTAGCTAGTGCAATGAAGATGAAAGCTTCATGCACCAAGCAAAACACTTCTCAAACACAACATCAATTATCTCCGGTCTCAGACCCAAGACCTCACACACCTTCGAACATGGTGAGAGCTAGCGGGGTATGAGAGTAGATTGAGAGGAAGAAGGAGTAGTCTTACGAGAAAGATGTACATCTCCTCACATAATCACTCATATTAGCACAGCATAGCTTAGTAATTAGCATGGTAGAGGAGATGAGCATGCATTGAAGCTTGGCTCTTGGTTGGATTTGCATCACAAAGCCAAGAGTTGTTGGTGTAGGCCTCCCTTCTCACAAGCTTGGAGTAGGTGATAAGCATTCCATTAAAGCTTGAGAAGGAGAGAGAGTCTTCTTTACTTCACACATGAGATTGTGTGAGTGTGTGTGTGATAATGCCTTGCAAAAATCATCCCCCTCTCTCTCTTGGTCGACCCCTCTTGCTATTTGCTCATGCTCCACTCTCATTGGACCTCCCTAGGGCTAGCCAATGATAATTAAACAGTATAAGTGATAGCCTTCTGACATGTGTCCCCCTTTCCCCTTTTGTGAGAGCTTGATGTGATTAATAAATGCAACTAAACTCTCATTGGACCCCTTTGCCTCCTGGCTAATAGGAATCAGGTAAGCCATTGGGCTGTTGAATGCTCATTGGACCCCTTGGGAGACTGTCCAATAGTCACCTAGAGAGCTTAATTCTCATTGGTTCTTTTATTAAGTGTTTTTAAATTAATTAAACTAGATTTACTCTGGCCTAATTCTCATTGGTCCACCTCCAAGGCCATCCAATAGGAATTGGGTACACCTTGTGGGCATCTGGGCTAGGGAGCTGACATGTGTCCCCACCGTAGTGCCTCTTCTTAGCTAGCAACAATGCATCCCATTCGCTTAGCTTTGTCATTTTAATGTTTTGATCTACAAATAAAGGTGATGACTATTAGAGTTTGGCATCTCAAGTCCCCTGCCGAAAGCGATCCCATTATTTATGTTAGCTTTTAGGTATTCATTTTACTTATTTGTAAAAGTCTAGGTAGGGTAATTTACTAAGGTGGGAGGTTGATTGGTTCAGGAGACTCTCTCTCTCTCTCTCTCTCTCTCTCTCTCTCTCTCTCTCTCTCTCTCTCTCTCTCTCTCTCTCTCTCTCTCCGCCCCCCCCCTGCCCCCTTGTGCTCTACGCTTCTGCATCGTCGACTTTGACATGGTATGAGAGCCTTCGTGGAGCAAGGCGACATCGTGAGAAGAAACCCAAAAAGCCCTCAGTCTTTTTCGGCGGTGTCCATCCTCCTCTACCTGGAGGCCTCTTAAAACTCTAGGTGTTATTCCCTCCAGCATCACCATTCACTTCCCCCATTGCATGCTACATTTTAAAACGTTGAAGCCCTACAACACTTCGGCCCTATCCCTTTCCTGGCCTAGCGTTTTGAAACGTTGGCCTCACCGGCGCCCTTTTGTGCCATGCCTTTCCTATGCCGCAACGCAACAGCTAGGAAATCTTGATCCGTGTGTTGTCAAACTCTATTCCCACGCTTACCTTGATGACGATGATGAAGATCTCCTCCTCCCCTTTAGCATCGATGCCTATTGTCACTCCCACCTTGTGACCCAATGTTTTAAAACGATGTGAGCCAGCAAGGGGTGGGCGATGTGTTGCGAGAGGAGGAACAAAAGTTAGCTGCATGGTGACTTGAAGATAAGGGATTTCAGAGAGTCTTTGTAAAGACGCCTTACAAAGGCTTTGAAGGGATCTTGATTTCCTTTGGGAGTTGTGTATGAGGCTTGCAAAAGGCCTGAATGGTGTTTTGGAGAGCGATTTTTTTGGAGTCACCTCCTTGTGCAGAGTTTTGAGAATTGTTTGGGAATTATGTGGCCACCATTTGGGAGGTAGGAAAGAGGATTTAAGGGCGGAGTTGCTTGGTGGACTTGTTGTGGTAACCACCTACAATGAAAGAAGGAACCCAAAGATTTCTAGATCTTGCAACTTAAGTATGGCCCCCCCTTTCTTGAGCGCCCGCCGTGACGACAACAATCAAGACCAACCATCGGCTATGGAAACCGGATCAACCAACGCTCAATTAGTAGTCTATGCTCAACCACAATTCTCAAGGAAACCATCAGCTTGAGATTGTGCAGCCAAAATCAAATCCATGAGCTCCCTAGAGGAGGCAAGCTTGACAAGGACGACAGTACCAGCACTCAGTTAGCTACCTTGGTACCCTCGAGGTCCGACAACCAATGTTATAAATGTGACTTGACGCTTTGCTTGGCTTGGTACTTTGAAGCCAATGACAAAAATAGGAACTCACAAAGAAACAAAGGCAAAGGCAAGCTAGATAGAGATAACGGTGATAAAGATTTGATAGAGGAGATTGACATGGCACACGTGGTGTCAACCATAGTGGGCCATGACATCAGATTTCTAGTCAGAGGGCAATTGTAGCCACTAGCTTCAATTAGAGAGAGGCCTGTGAGTGGCTCCTCAAAGGGGCAAGAAGTGCTTCGTATAATTAATTTGGACCCTTGTGTCGGAGTTCAAGGCATCGGTGTTTGAACCCGTGGGTCGGAGTTCAAGGCACATGCATCTGGTAGGGAACCACCACTTGTATCTAAAACACTATGGATGTGCACGACAATCCATTGTTGTTCATCGGATTATGAACATGATATGTTCCATAGTTATTATCTTGGAGTATTTTGGAAGTGATGTGTTCATAGTTCACGAATGGGGATTCTTGAACGTAGTGTAGTCTACAGTTCAATTTTCTGTAAGGCAATTGATGCTCAAGACGGCATTCTTTTAAGGTACAAAGTTGAGGGTAGCAAATCCGAGGTGTATTCAGTAGTCTGCAGTTGCTAGGGTGTCCATGTTAGCTTCTTCAACAACTTGGTCTCGCTATCTATTTCCATTATGAGCTATAGAGAGGGCGTTAGAGTTTTGGCATCTCAAGTCAACTACCCAAAGTGATCCAATTATTTATTTTTTCTTTTAGGTATTTATTTTACTTATTGTCAAAGTTTAGATAGGGCAATTTATTGAGGTGGATATATATGTGACCCTTTGTCCCCATTGTACATCAGATCAATTATTCATTGCCAAGGTTGATTGGTTAAGGAGACTCTCTCTCTCTCTCTCTCTCTCTCTCTCTCTCTCTCTCTCTCTCTCTCCTTGGTCTCTACACTTTCGCATCGTCGACTTTGACAATGACATACATGTGCTCACAGACATGTATGTTGACTACTTTAAGCATCTATATTCTTTTCAAGTTGACATTTTTTTTAAAGACCACATGCATGTTTACGTGGTTTTCCTTGCCAAAGAAGTCACTAGGTGAAGTATTTCAGGTTTACACTTTCATTTTTACTAGCAAGTATTCCATTCCTTCAGAGTCTCATCAAATGTATATTTTTGTGTTATATAGTAAAATTTAGTCACAAGCCATTTTATGGACTGAACCGTATCTATGCCTCATGCATGGGAGACTTAATCCACCAAACTACACATGCATAGAGAAGAAAAATTGAAGTTTTTGATGAGATAGGATCATCCAAAAAATGTGGAAGTACACTCATATCAATAAGTAAATTAGCCCATTGACCCTATTAACAAGAAAAGTATGATCATATTGTGGTTCTTTATTTGGGTTGACTTCCTCAAATGGTTTGGCTACACGCTTGTGAATTCTTTCTTGGGTGATAGCTCCAATTATTGTATTTGGCAATGATTCTTCTTGAAAACATGGCACAATTTATTGGAAATAGGGTTTTTGTCAAATGGACAAATCTCTTTTAGGGTGAAACCATGTTAACTTGTCATGCTTTTTCATGTCCCGGACACTGCTAACTAGCACAATTTTGACATATGCTAACTAGTACAATAACTTGAGCTACATCTCCAAGATCTATGACATATGATATATCAATAGAAAGCACTTGAAACAAGGAATCCAAATGTACAACCTCCGACAAATTTTGATATTATTTGTAAAAAATTTACCGGACGCCCAATTTTTCGAAGATGTGCTAACTTGAAACTGCTAACTAGCACAAAAAGCGCGACAGGTTAACATGCTTTCACCCTTTAAGCTTAGAACTTCATGAAAACATGACATAATTCATGGGAAATATGGTTTTTTTTCGAATATACAAATCTCTTTTAAGCTTAGAAGGACTTCCGTTTGTTGGAGTGTGTTAGCCTTTGAAGAAAGCGATGAAAGATAATGCTCATAGAACAAAGTGTTATAAGGGCTTTGAACCTATGTTCAAAACCGTAGATTTCATATGAAAATGCACAAGGAGTGAGTAATGTTGAAGTCCATAGTTGAAGGCATTCCTTTGATATTAGTTATCAGGATATTTTCAAGTGTATGTTGAAATAAAAAATGCCATGCTTTTGACCTATGGCATTTTTTTTATAAGCAAATGTATTATAATCATGATACTTGCACGAAAGAGTCTCATGTGGCTGACAGTATTCGCACAAAGGTGGTGTTAGGGTAAGCCCAACTTGTGGCACCATGTGGGAAAGCCCTCTAGCCACTTAGGAAGAGATAAATGATGACATGGTCCAATAGCAAGAGGATACAACCTCTCTAGCCAATGATTGTAAAGCACCAAATTTATATTATAAGCTACTTCCAATCAATTAATTGCACTTTGAATCCTATCATTGTGTCTCCCCTCTCTCCCTCTCTCCCTCTCTCTCTCTCACGCTATAATCTTGCTTTTGGCATGATCTATCCCTAATCACTATCTCTCTAATCTTAACCCTAACCCTAACACCATGGTTGAGTTAAGGCTTCACCCTTCATAGCATAATGTTAATCATTGGTGATTAAGGAGTAGTACGCTTCCGCATCGATTAACCCATCAAGTGGTACCAGAGCCAACGGTTCTACACCTAGACTAGTTAATTTTCTCTTAATAATCCTACTCTCTAATCACCACTTGGGCACGAGCATGCTCCACTACCCTTTGGTGACTAAGTGAGGAGGAACTCGCATTTGGCATTGTTTTCTTGCATTAGTCCAACAATGGAGTATTCTAGTGATTTTTCAACTTACTTTGCATTAGCATAATTTTTATCATAGTCATCATCTTTTTGTGCAATTTGTGTGTGTGCAGAGTAATTTTTGGTGCCCTTCCATAGATCCGTTAATTGCAAAAATCGCATGTCATCTAGCTCTCTTACTGAGCTCCCAAAGTAGGCCTTTGCCTCAGCTTGCAGCAGTCGTTAAGCAATTAATTTGAGCATCATTAGCTCACTAATTCCTCCAAATATAGGTGTGTGAAGTATCTTGCTTGTGTGTGAGACACTGCCGAAATCGGTGTATATTTTTCTAGTTTAGAGTTAATGCACAAGTGGAGCACGTAGTTGATTTGGATAGCACTGTTATTATAGTTTACTCTCCCTGTCAGCTTCCGGTTCAAGCATTTTCAACGATATTTTCAGGTCTGCATTGTTGTGCAATCTTTTCAAAAGCGGAGCAAATGTATTACATGTGCATGCTACAAATGAAATTACGTAATACTTGTCTACAAAGGCACTACGGACATGAGCACAGGTTCTAAACATTGCCCAAAGGAATCCTTCGTGGTAAGACCGCCCATCATGGAAAGCACACACATCATAAGCATTGTAATGTATGTGTGTTTTACACCATTGGCCTTGAAGGCCACATTCTCAACAAATCCGACCAATGATTGACATCAACATGAAGATCGCGACATGAAATGACATGAACATGAAGAAGACGACAACATACAAAGCTAACGACATGGAGATGAAGTTAACGACAACAAACAATACAACGTTGCAAATTTGTGTAGGAAAGAAATTCGTCCAAACTACAAACAACAATAACCATGTGAAGTCGTTTGCACTCATTTGTGTGTGGTGGTACCCTCATTTGTGTCAAGGCAAGCTTTGTGTGTCTACCTTGTGTTTGAGGGACTTGTGTGCATACCTTTTGTGCCGGGGGAGGATGGTTAAGGTGTAGGGTTTGTTGCACCACAAGACCTATACCGTGATGTGTGAGGAGAAGTTTGTGCGCCTAGACCAATTGTTAGGGGAGGCAAATTTATGTAACTTCTCCTCGTTTGTGTTTGAGGGGAGACAATTTATGTGAGTGCAATATTTTTGTATTATGTGCAACAATACCCTTATCTGTGTGAAATTTGTGTCAACCATGTGAACCAAACATATGAAGTCTTTGTAAAACCCCAAGTTTGGCTTAAGGGGCAAGCCCAACTTGTGGCACTATGTGGGAAAGCCCTCTAACCAACCTAAGAAGAGATAAATGATGAGATGGTCCAATAACAAGACGATGCAACCTCTCTAGCCAATAATTGTAAAGCACCAAGCTTATATTAGAAGCTATTTTTTAATCAACAAATTGCACTTTTGAGTCCTCTCTCTCTCTCTCTCTCTCCTCTTGCTTTTGGCATAACCTAACCCTAATCACCATCTCTCTAACCCTAACCCTAACCCTAACCCTAACCCTAACACCATCTCTCTAACTCTAACTCTAACCCTAACCTTAACACCATGATTAAGCTAAAATTTCACCCTTCATAGCCTAACGCTAATCATTGGTGACTAGGTAGTACACTTCTACATTGAGACTAACCCATCAAGTGCATCTAAACTTTTCAATGTATCTATCACATCCAAACGGTACCTTTTGAGTGCTTTGAAGGTTTCAGTTGTGAAGTGATTTTTTCACACTTCTGTCGGAGGTTGAGTGTTATGTAGTACGTCGTAACAATCGACTTCTCAAGTTGTAGTTCACAAGCCTTCTTTGCAAATCCACTGTTGACTGGTTTTCTAGCCATGCTTGCTCAATATGCAATTATCCTGGAAAGCCTTCGAAACCTTCCCCTGCCTCACCTAGAGCACAGAGTTGTTGTCCCCTTTATATAAAGCTATTAATGCATGGGTGTCCTCTTCAACCTACGAACTACCACCAAAGGTGGCTGAGTGGGACAGACCGGCTGACGGGACGGTCTGGACCTTTATGGCTTTGTATCTACCTTATTTGTTCTTGCTGCCAAAGGAGGCGGGAGTCCCACTCGTAACAATTTTCAAAAACATGACAGGATAGGTAATAAATTTTGGCGAATACCACAAATCATGTATGCCTGAGTCCCCATGTTGTCTTGCTCTAGTTGTGATTTGTATGAAGTAAATTCCATAAAGTAATGGTCTGTCAACCGATTATTGTTGGGCATTTTATGTTCCCCCCGCGACATCAATGCCCAAGGTTAGAAAAAAACAATGTTCAGAGAAAAAGAGAGAAATAACATTATGGAACATGTCAACACAGACGGCCAGACATTCCCAATTGACAGAAAATGTGCTGTCATTTACTATCACAGCAAGTATGTATTGTCTTGCAAGAACTTTCCTTATCTCATACATAATTCACAAAGCATCTTAAAGAAAAGAGTCACAAAGCAATTTACAGTTGTATACATGCTCCATCAAAACATTCTGGCCAGAAATAAAAGAATTTACCCACTGTAACCCAAAACCGCCAAGACCATGTTCTTGATCCATTATGAAGCTTTTTCTGCTCTTCCACATCCCTTTCCTTCAGAGAAAGCCACTGCAAAATGATGTTCTACTGCCTTTGAGACTTTTGTGCCCACATCCATCAACCAGCCGATAGCCGGCAGCATTGTCCCATTTATGACCGATCCTTGCGCCAAAAAGCACTACTCTGTGATCCAATATGACACTTTGATGTTTGCACTACCTACCATTTGGAGCCTCCTTCAAAGTCTCCACACTCAAGGACATGTTCTTCGAATGCCCCATGAGAAGGGAGCTGGAATCATCAGAATGAGAGCGCATTGACAAACTTGTGAAATCTTGGGAAGCAGAGGTCAACGCAAGCGAGGAAAAGAGAAAAGGCGACGATATGACTGTTGGCATGGGCGGAGGTGGAGCGTCCCCGCCCAACACCTGCACAACGCGCCGCATAGATGGTCGGCCTTCAGGGTCGGGATAGCAACACAATAGCCCCAATTCCAATACCACTCTAACCATGTCAGACGTCTCTTGGCCTTCGCCAAGCAGAATCAGTTCTACAGCCTCTTGCAATGCCTTGTTCCTCTGCAGCTTCCATAGCCACTCAATCATAGAGCAACCCTCTTCCTCGCTCGGATCACTCATCTTCTTACCCATTGCCACTTCCAAGGCCAAAGCACCGAAACTGAAAACGTCTGTTTTTTCTGTTGCTTTCCGAGTGAAGAAGGATTCAGGTGCCATGTAGCCCCATGTACCAGCTACATTGGTAGTGCCAGGGACTACATCATGTCCATACAGCCGAGCCAGACCAAAATCACCAAGGCGCGCATTCATCTGAGCATCTAGCATCACATTGCTCGCTTTGATGTCTCGGTGAACAATTTTCTGCTCGCACTCTTCGTGAAGGTAGAGAAGAGCAGCTGCAATTCCTTGAAGAATATGCAATCTTTGGTTCCAAGAGATCTTCTCTTGATGATTGAAAAGCACCTTGTCCAAGCTTCCGCGGGGCATCAACTCATAGACAAGAACAAATCCCTTCTCCTGGCACCATCCGAGTAAAGGAACAAGATTGCGGTGGCGTAGCCGCCCTATTGTAGTCACCTCGGACACAAACTCCTTGGCACCCTGCTTTGATTCTTTGGATATCCTCTTCACCGCAACGGCAACACCATTAGAAGGGAGCACACCCTGGAAGACCTCACCAAAGCCCCCACTTCCCAGCCGATTCTTCTCATTAAACTTGTTGGTTGCTTTTGCGAGTTCACGGTAGCTAAATTCTTGGGGGAGCTGCTCTTGCAAAGACACTTGCCAATCTTTCTTGCTTAGATACCTGGCTTTGCGCCGTCTCCTCCTAAAATAAGCATACAGAAACACCAGAACTAGGATAAGCCCAAGAACACTCAAAAGAAGCCCTACAATGATGGCTATCCTGCTTGTGCTGTTGCTCTCATTCCCTGACGACATAGAAATATTTGCAGCCAGAGCTCCATCGCTGCTAAAACTCCATGCATAAACATGATATAACACAGTTGGCAGGGGCCCCGTTGAAGCAGTGAAACCCACATACATCTTTTCATTGAACAAACTCGACAGATTTAGCGAGCTGTTTGACATCAGAGGATATGTGGGTTTCCCTCCCAACACTCTGCTTATGGAGACATTAAGCTGATTTGTAGTGGCGTCATAATCAATCCAAGCTTGGATGTATGCTCCTTTCATTTGAACTGCATACCCATCCTCTGCACTCTGTATGGTTGGCGAGCTGCTAATTCTGTAGGCTGCCGAAGTGACTGCCCATGACACGATGTCGTTGACATCAATGCCGATGTGGTTCTCATCCTTATCTTGAAATTCAGGGTTTTTGTAAGTATCAAATTCAATGGCAAGAGTCTGGGTAGAGCTTCTACCATTGGTTTCGTTGCTGAAAATGCCCATAAAGCCTTGGCTAGAGTTTGGAACGCCGCCAAGGGTAGGCGCTATGACAAAGGAGATGCCATCTGCGAGATCTGAGGTGCTGCTGGGCTGGATGTAGAAGATGAATTGAGTGCTGAAGGAAAGGGGGACCCGTGTTCCCGCCGCAAGAAGCTCGATGGGAGTGCTGTAGAGGCAGCGACCGCTGGCCTGTGTAGCACCAGTTTCTGTGAGTTGCAAGGTGCTGTCTTGGAAGGATGCACTCTGGAAGCAAATGATCTCTGCCCTTGCCTCATCGCTGTCGAACCCATTGTAGGCGAAGCTGGTGGCTGCGTCACAGTTGCAGAGAAAGGGAAGGAGGACATGGCAGAGGAGGGGAATGGAAGCACAGAGGACTGGGAGCGTTGCAAAAAATTTCGGACAGACCATGTTACAGATGCAGACCTGATGATGATGTCTGTGAGAGAGAGAGAGAGAGAGAGAGTCTCTGTCTGCGCTTCTGGCAAAAGACCAGGTCGCCACGCATTTATCCACGCCGCCGTTAGGACAAGCCCCGTGTGCACCCTCCCGCCTTCTTCCTCAGTGCTCACCTAGCTCCATTCACACTGGTAGAGCGTAGACTGTTAGACTAGTAGGCGCCCTAGAAAGATACATTTTCCCTAACCGGGGAAAATAAGGGCAAACTTGAAATTCTCCCGGGTTTTAGGTCAATTGCCGGTATGTACACTAAAACTTCTGCAAATTTCCCAGTTTTCTTAGAGGCAAGCTCAAAATCTAGCTAGGCTTTTACTATTTCAGCCGGTTAAAATGCAGTTGACCCCGGTTCTTTCCTAACACTGGCTCACTCAGCACAGGGTCATAGAGAAAGGAACTAAGGCGTAGGTGAAAAGAGCTAAACTCGGCCGTTCGTTTTTTTTAAAGGAAAATTACCAAAATACCGCTCTAATTTGTGAAAATTCCCAAAATACCCTTCAAATTTCAACCCCTCATATTTTGTCAAAAATGCCCTGCAAATTTTTCAAAATTCTCGAAATACCTTTTGTTGTGAGAGTAAATTTATCTAAAAATAAAAAAAATGTAGCTTTTCATAAGAAGACTGATTGTCTATGAATACAAGATACTAAAACTAGAATTTGAGTTGGTTATGTAGGCTTTGGAGATTAATTGCTTATGTTGGGGTATAAAGCCCAATGTGGTCGCCCAGATAAGTGGGCGGGCCGCCAGGTATGTACACATATTCTTTTGTAAAAACCTAATAAGAACTCACTATGCTCTACACATAACAACAGAGCGAGTTCACCATATTGTTGTGCTCTTCTTCTTGCACTCTCTCGCGTCGCACTTCCACTCTTACTCCTTCAACTGGTATCAGAGCTCAGATTGAGGCTCGGGGCAACATTGCAGGAAGCTAGAGTCACCTACTCAGATTGGAGTGAGATTCGACAGGCGAAGACACTTGGAATTTCATTCTTAGGTCATCTCGGCCACCGTTCGGCTTCGACAAAGTTCTGCGCAGGCCATTTTCGACTACGTGGTCTCGGCGAGTGCAAATCCGACTCTGCAAATTTGGGGTTTCGGCTTACGACTGCAGGTGCTGAGGATATCGGCACTCCCAGAGTGCTGATTTGTGGCTGTCTACACATCGAAGGACAGCTCACAGTTCTTGGAGGCGTGTCACATACGACACGGGCGCATCTACACACAGACTGTAGACGACATCCACTAGTTCATCAGGTAGCTTGTGTTTGCTGCTTGATATTCCAGATTTCATCCCGACATTGCAGGTACTTCCACATGGGATGTATTGTCAGAGATGATGTATGTCTGTTGAGGGTTTGCTGGCTGTGAGTCACGCAACAAACAACCGCCGCAGCGGTTACAGCATACAGTGGGAAATTTGTGGATGTATGACTTTGTGGGAAGTCTATGTACTGTCAGATTTACTGCAGCCTTTGTTGAGGGTCGAGTGAGGTTTTATTGAGCTGGGGGATTCTCGAATGTTGAGATCCTTTCGGTGATACAGGTCTTGGAGCGATCCCTCGAGCACCCTTAGATAGGCAGCTAGGATATATTGACTATGAGTTAGACAGTTGGGATTGCATCTTTTCTTTACTGCCGTTGAGGCATTGTCGCAGTCTATGCTTACAGGACAGTGACAGGACAGTGAGAGACAATAAAGGTGCAGGCCAGGTTTACCCACAGCTTACAGTGTTAGAGAGACAGTGGTTTTTTGAGCTGTTTTTGGTCTGTCTTTGAGTACACCATAGCCATTTTACAATGGAGACTCTGCCGAAATTTCT
Source organism: Adiantum capillus-veneris (assembly GCF_014529385.1). NCBI lineage: Eukaryota > Viridiplantae > Streptophyta > Polypodiopsida > Polypodiales > Pteridaceae > Adiantum > Adiantum capillus-veneris. The sequence goes on from NC_140950.1 coordinate 11,014,092, forward strand.
GCAGAATCTGAAGCTTTCTTGGTTCATTTGACAGGTTGATATTGGTTCAGAGGTCAGTTTACAGGGGAAACTCTGCCGAATTTTTCCCATGAAAGTAAACTATTGTGAAGCGTACCTATGGCTGGATCATAGGACACTGCTCTTTACAATATCAAGAAGCTGGATGGAACCAATTTCCCATTGTGGAAGAAGCAGATTTGGCACGTGTTGGTACAAAAGAAGCTGATAAAACCTATAAAGCTCAAGGGGATAAAACCAGAAGATATGGACGAAGATGAATGGAGCGAAATGGATGAATTGGCACTTTCTACCATTATGCTGACTTTGGCAGAAAGCGTTTACTTCAATGTAGCAGACGAGATGTCGGCTTATGAAGCATGGACAAAGCTGAGTGATCTTTATGAGAAGCAGAGTGCAGCTTCACAGGTATACTGGCTTAAGAAGCTTGTTGACTTGAAGATGAAAGAAGGGACACCTATGTCCAATCATTTGAATGAATTCAACACCATCTACAATCAGTTGTCAGCTCAAGGTGTCAAGTTTGATGAACCTGTTAGAGCTATGTTCCTGTTGATCACATTGCTGGAAAGTTGGGACACTTTTCGCACAGCTTTGAGTAATTCTGCACCTCTAGATGGTTTGACCATAGCAGGTGTAGAAGGCAGTTTGCTTATGAAGAAACCAACAGAAAGACAATGGACAAAGGCAAAGGAACAACCTTAGTTGTCAGGGGAAGGACCAAAGAGAAGTACAAAGGTGGAAAGAGGAATCAGTCTCGTAGCAAGTCCCGCAGTGCTAAAGGCAAGAGTGACATAGAATGCTCTCATTGTGGCAAGAAGGGTCACATGAAAAGAGACTGCAGAGAATGGAAAGCAGAAAAAGGCAAAGAGAAAGCTGAAGACGATGGTGAGAAGAACAAGTCCTCAGTGAAGATTCAAGAAATAAATGTGACAAACACTGTTGCAGAGGATGATAGTCTAGTGTCAGGAGACATCTACTTCTTGAAGAATACAATGGACTCAGCTCTTCTTACAGCATCTGATGGACATGCACTGAGTGACTGGATTATAGACTCAGGGGCATCACTTCATGTGTTTCCAAACAAGGAGTGGTTTACCTCTTATGTGACCACTAAAGATCATGTTCGGCTAGGCAATGGGCAAACATGTGAGATCTTAGGTGCTGGAGATGTTCAATTGAAGTTTGAGAATGGCTCTTCTTTCACGCTGAAGAATGTGAGACATGTTCCCGCAATTACAAAGAGCTTGATCAGCACAGGTTTACTTGATGATGGTGGCTACGTCACCACTTTTGGACAGAACATGTGGAAGATATCCAAGGGTTCTATGACAGTAGCACATGGAGTAAAGTCTAGAGGACTTTATATGATTTATGTATCAAATGTCTCTAAAAATATAATCAATGTAACCGAGCAGCCGAACGTTTCTTTGTGGCATAGCTGGTTAGGACATATGTCCAAGAAGGGAATGGAAATCTTGTCTCGTTCTGGTTATTTGCCTGGCTTTTCATTTAATGATTTTGAATTCTGTGAACATTGTCTGTATGGTAAGCAAACACAGCAGCCACATAAGCATAGAAGAAGTAGAAGAGATACACAGTTGGCACTTGTTCATAGTGATTTGTGTGGACCTATGCCTAACCTATCTCTAGGGGGATCTTTTTACTTTGTGACATTTATAGATGATTACTTGAGGAAAGTATGGGTTTACTTTCTCAAGCACAAGGATGAAGCGTTTAGTGTTTTCAAAACGTTTGTGACACTTGTGGAGAATCAGAGTGGCAAGAAGCTTAAATTCTTACGCACTGACAATGGTGGAGAGTATGTTTCAAAGGCCTTTCAGGACTTTTGTGAGTCAAAAGGTATAAAATGTAAACTTACTGCTCCTTACAATCCTCCTCAAAATGGTTTTGCTGAGAGGATGAATAGGACCATACAAGAGAAGGTCAGAAGTATGTTTTCTAATGCACAGCTTCCAAATGGGTTTTGGGCTGAAGCTGTATCAACAGCTGTTCATTTGATAAATAGATATCCTAGCAAGGTTTTGCAGAAGGATTCAGTGGCAGAGATGGTATGGTCAGGCAAGGTGCCCTCATTCAAGCATCTCAGAGTCTTTGGCTGTGAGGCATATACTCACGTTCCAAAGGAATTTAGGAACAAACTTGAGTCAAAGAGTAAAAAGTGCATCTTTCTAGGCTATGGTAATTCTGGTGAGATGGGGTACAGACTTTGGGATCCCGAATCCAGAAAGGTTATCCGCAGCAATGATGTTCACTTTAATGAAGCCAAATATCATTCTAAACCACAGAGGGTTGAGGAGATTAGAAGAGTTGTCTTCCAAGAAGATGGACCTGCACGTGCAAGACAAAATGTCAGGGCTCAAGAGGGCAAGGACAGGATAGAGTGGAACCACAGGTTATGGCTGAGCCTGAGCCACCTATTTTGGTAAATCTTGACGTATCACGCGACCTTCTGATCGGTTTGTTCCATCTATGAACTATGTCATGTTGATTGATTGCAATGAGCCTTCATGTTACAAGGAAGCAGTGCAAATGAAGGACTCCGGGAATTGGCGATTGGCCATGCAGTCAGAGATGACAGCTCTGCATCAAAACTAGACATGGAAGCTAGTTAAATTACCACAAGGAAAAAAGGCTCTACCTTGTAAATGGGTTTACAGGTATAAGATCACCGCTCATGATAGTCAACCAAAGTACAAAGCAAGGCTTGTTGCCAAGGGCTTTAAGCAAGAACAAGGCATTGACTTTGGTGAAGTCTTCTCTCCGGTGGTCAAGATGACTACATTGAGATGCTTTCTTGCATTGGTTGCCATATTAGATTTGGTGTTGCACCAAATGGATGTCAAGACAGCGTTCTTACATGGTGATTTAGATGTGGAAATTTACATGCAGCAGCCAAAAGGGTTTGTTGAGAAAGGCAAGGAAGATTTGGTATGCCAGTTGTTAAAGAGTCTTTATGGCGTAAACAATCACCGAGGGCATGGTACCATAAGTTCCACAAGTTTATGCTTTCTCAAGGCTACAAACGTAGTGAGTTCGATCATTGTCTATATACAAAGAAGGCTAAGGATGGCAGTTGGCTAATCCTTATTTTGTATGTGGATGACATGTTGATTGTTGGCAAGCACTTGGAAGAGATTTCAGCTTTGAAGTCAAAGATGGCAAAATCGTTTGACATGAAAGACATGGGTGAGGCAAGTCATATACTTGGTATGCGCATTGAGAGAGACAGATCAAAGAAGTTGATTTGGTTATCTCAAACAGAGTATATTAACAAGGTTTTGCAACGTTTCAATATGGAGAAGGGAAAGGCATTGAGTGTTCCATTGCCACCATATGTGAAACTTAGCAAACAAGATTGTCCTGTGTCTGAGGAAGAACACGCTGAAATGGATAAGATTCCATATGCATCTGCAGTGGGTAGTTTGATGTATGCAATGATTGCTACTGGCCCAGACATTGCATTTGCAGTGGGAGTAGTAAGTCGATACATGGAGGCAGTGAAAGGAATATTGAGATACCTGAAAGCTACAAAGAGTATGTGTATATGCTATGGGAGTCAGGAGCTAAGTGTAAGGGTTTTACAGACTCAGATTATGCAGGTGACTTAGACAACTGAAGGTCTACGTCAGGGTATGTCTTTACATTGGCTGGTGGAGCAGTATCATGGCGTTCTAGATTACAAGATTGTGTTACTCAATCTACTACAAAGGCTGAATATGTTGCAGCATCAGAGGCACGCAAAGAATCAATTTGGCTTAATCTACTAGTAACAGATTTGGGAATCAAAGAAGAGATGCCTGTGTTATATTGTGATAGTCAGAGTGCTATACAATTGGCTCGCAATCCAGTTTATCACTCAAAGACAAAGCATGTGGATGTGAAGTATCATTTCAGTAGGGAAATGCTCAAGGATAAGCAAATTCAGCTTGTCAAAGTTCACACCACAGAAAATCCTGCTGATCTACTTACAAAAGGACTTCCCTCAGAGAGCTTTGCGCATTTTCGCAAGCAGTTAGGTGTAGGGTAGTACATCACTTCTCTACATCTCTTGTATATTAGCTTGTATAGTAGCTTCTCTCACACTTAAAGTACCACATTGGACTTTAAGTGGGAGGTTGTTGGGGTATAAAGCCCAATGTGGTTGCCGCCATATATTCTTTTGTAAAAACCTAATAAGAACTCACTATGCTCTACACATTACAACAGAGCGAGTTCACCATATCGTCATGCTCTTCTTCTCGCACTCTCTCTCGCGTTGCACTTCCGCTCGTACTCCTTCAACTTCATTATTTTTAGACATAACTGTCTTTTTTAGGGAGGTAATTTATGACAAATTACATGCTAAGCACTAAAAAAATGGATATACATTGTCAAAAAACAATAAAGATTAGGAAATTGTGAACAATCCAGCTAAAATAGATAAAGTGTATTTTGGGAATTTCCACAAATTAGAGGGGTATTTTGGTAATTTTCCCTTTTTTTTAATGTTTCGAAATTAGGCAAGAGTCACATGCGTTCTTTGCAAGGTTTGGAGACGTGCCCTCATCTACATAGAGCACGGGATCATAGAGAAGGGATCGAGGGCGTAGGTGAAAAGTGTAGAATCCGACTGTCCATTTTTTAATGTTTTGAGGCGAAAGTGACATGCGTTCTCTGCAAGGTTTGGGGACGCTCAAACTAGTCTTGCTTGGTGGGCCTTTGCCGTACATAATCTAATAGATATTGGAGCGTAGCTGGTTACTTGGTTAGTTGGTTGTGATTGTTGTCGCTTTGGGTTTTGTTGTGGTGACATGAGAAAATGAGTAGAAGCAATTGATAGGCACCAATAATAGCTCAGCTTGGGACACTTGATTGACATTGCAAAGAAGCAAGATGTGTCCCATAGTGCTCCATATACGACAAAAGGGCTACTAAAAAGGGCAATTGAATCGAGCTGAAGGTTTGCAACTTAACCTACTATGGTAGTTTTTTATAGGTTGCACCATTCAACCTAGTAATATTGACCATTTAGTTTCTAAACCGTGGAGCCATCTTTAAGACGCCCATCTTATTCTCAATCAAGCGTAGTTAATTTTCCTTTATTTCAATATATAGGTTGAATTGCCAAATTGTGAGAAAAGAAATGCCTGTCTATTTGTTATATAGATACAATGATCAAAATTGAGCATGCACTGATGAGGAAAACATGTGGCTAAACTAACCTTAAGGAAGCTTTGAAAAGGAAGCTTTCAAAAACTCAAAAATACAGAAAGCATAACCAGACTATAAAAGTTGAACTACACTACCGATCTGATAATTGTGTACGAATATTGTCATCCAATTGTGCAAGATGGAGGACAATGCTTGAGTCAAGCTACAAAAAAGCAATGTGACTAGTTAAACATATCGTCTTGCAATGAAACATCATAAACTGAAACTACAAAGTATACAATGCACGTCATGCAGAGGTGCCATACAACAGTATGGTGGAGAGCTGGCACTGTGGTCTCTCCAAAAATTATAAGAATCGGAAGCCGTGCCCTGCCCCGTAGTGTTTATGTGTTGCGCGAAGCAAACGTATAGTCATGGGGTGTTGGATACAAATGACAAACCTTGTAGTGTTGTAGAGCCGGAGGCACGCTTGTGCAATTGAAACATCTAATGGTGTGAACATATGTCCTCCCTGCCATACACAAAACATGCATTAAACATATGTCCTCCGTGCTAGACACAAAACATGCATTACGACAAATACAAGAGATGTGGCACATTGATTAAGCTTATAGAGAAGTAGATCTAATTTTATATTATATGTCGAAGGTTCGCTACATAAAGAGTTATGGGTGGTTTTTGATAGATTTTCCCTTGTAAAAATTTCACTATCTCTCTCTGCTTGATCGTCAACTCTTTTGCCTACATTATACTTTAGCCATTTTCCTATTTGCAATGGGTCCTCTTCTTGTAGACCAAGCAGGGCTTCTCCTCATTTATGCAACTCCTCGGCCACGCAGTAGCATGCTATCATGTATAGGGTCTATCCTCAAGAAGCTAAACATGAGCACAGAGACATAGAGACACACACACATACATCCAAAAACATTGAGAGAGCAAGGCACACATGAGAGGCAAGGCTGTAAACGAGGACTTGCGATATTCTCTCTCCACGTGTAGTCGCCATAGCCAAATTTTGAATTATATAATCAGAGGCGCGTTAGCATGGCGATGACAATTTTTGATCCAACGACGTGGTGCCCTTTCATCACCTGCGTCCCCGCTCTGCTGATCGACAAGAACAGCCCTCTCTCTATCTCTCTCTCTCTCTCTCTCTCTCTCTCTCTCTCTCTCTCTCTCTCTCTCTCTCTCGCAAAGAATGGCCAGAGACTTATATGAAGAATATTGAACTGCTGATTGCAACTGCCCTCTCTTTGCATCTGGTGAAAACAGTACAGAGCTTCTTGGCCCTGCCAATGTTGGGCCCTTTGTTAAGCAAATATTTTTGACTTCAACTTCTCAATCTACCTTAGACTTAGAACAACAGGTAAATTTGCCAAGACGAGCACATCTTTACATATTATCAACAAAACAACTTGGGCTAAAGCATTGCCACAAGGCAATTTGCACGAGTGATAACTACAATCATGCCACCACCAGGTTCAAACAAACAATAATCATCTGTAGCCTAAGGTGGCATCTAGACACAGCAAAGTGTGGGCAACCCAAACATCTTAGATGCTGCAGTGCAGGGCATTCCAAGAGACCACATGTCAGAAGCTTGTCAATCACTTTTTGTGCTTTGGTGGCTAGCTCTGTGGTGCAGACCTTCAGAATGAGGGAGAAGGATCCACGCAAGCACAAGTAAAACGCAGCGTCGTTTTTTTTGCGAGGCTTCTAGCCATGTGATTCGAGTTGTGGGCATGGCTTGGATCATGGGCTCAAAGATCGAGAAAATTACCTTTGGCTCACCAAGTAAATAGCCTCGCCGTTGTCTACACCTATGTTTGTCGAGTTCATACGTCTCCACTCGCAATTGATGCCGTCAATCGACGTTCAACTGATGGTGTGGTGCAAAGAGGGGTGATGGTTGCTATCGATGGTGTACTCTGCAAGTGGTTCCAGGGTGCAAGATTACAACAGATGGATTTGCAGCATGATGCTTTCCTCTTTGACGTCTCTACGTACATCAAGTATGGAGCTCTGGAGGTGAGGATAGAGGTCGAGGCGCTAAGACCAGAGGGTAGTATAGTTGGGGGGAAGAGGGATAGGGAGGAAGGCTAGCGGTGGGTGTGACTTGGAGATTGTCAATTGAGGTCAGCAAAGGTAGGTTGTTTCATTATCTCCGCATGAAAAGCTTATTGCATGAAATATAGTCATGTGGAATGCCTTGATCTCAGGCTATGCCGAGAGAAACCAAGGTGAAAATTCATGCATAGTATAGATCAGAGGATGCGAAGGTAGTAGGGTCCGCATCTTAGCTCTCTCTCTCTCTCTCTCTCTCTCTCTCTCTCTCTCTCTCTCTCTCTCGCACGCACACACACGCACACACGCACACACACAAAGAGTAGATAGAGACAAACCTGCAGAAAAAGATCCGAGCTACTTCTAGGGTGCGAACTGCCTGTGGAGAAGATCGAACTGGTTCTGAGCGCAATTGAGCAACGCAGCGTGCTTTTTACTTGTTTTATTTTATTCACTTGATAGCTTTTCATTTTTATTTAGAGCTTTGTTAAGCAGTAATGTAAAAAAAATAAATTAAATCTAATGCCACGTGGTGGCTTCTGCGCTCAGATACTAGAAAAAGAGCCTTTGGCTCACCAAGTAAAGAAATTCGTCGTTCTCTAAGGGTGTGCACATGCACCAAGATTTACACGCCGGTCGGTGAAGATTCTAAGCTAACCCACCACAATTTTGGACCTTAGCGTATCGTCTGCTAAACGTGATCCTGTCGAAAATTCATGCCTCTTCCCTAGCCGTTTGCAATGGTGCTCAAGCGATCGCATGCTATTTTTAGAGCTATCGGCATGTGCGACCTTTGAAGTGCTGTAGACTTGCACTTAACTTGCCTCGCCATAGCTCCTGCACATTAATGGCCCCGTCTCCGTGTTGTAATGAAGTGAAAAATCACACAATCAGGCCTGTCGTGTGGCATGTGCGCCTGCACCTGACGGTCGGTGGTGGTCGATGAGGTTGCTGCCGCCAATGCATGTGCGCAAACCGGGTCACTACAACCGGTGGAGGTTTCCAGCTCTGTGAACGGCCGGCACCCTGCATGTGCACATGCTATCTATCTCTGCATGATGTTTCCTCAAACTCGTGCAGCATGCTGCCCTAAGCTCTACACAGGGTGCGACTGTTCACATTGATGTCGAGATTACCTCCTAGGCTACTCCCATAGCCATTACGACGCAGGCTGCTTGTTGCTCTGTCCGCGAGCTCCTCGCTCCAAGTAGCCCACTGATTTGAGGGGAGACATGCCACTCTCTGCAAAAACGAGATTACTTGGCATCACTTTCAAGACAACGGAGTGTGCCGAGATTACTAAGCTCCAGATGGGATAGTTGAGGAGTTGCGTCATCTATTGTGCCTCAGCTAGATACATTTCTCCAGGTCTTCCTTGTTTCCTTCCTTTGGTGAGTAGGAGAAAGAGAAAAAATGGGTTTGTCTAATGTGATTGTGATGGGGGTTTTTTAACAAGACCTATATGGGATTTATGCAAATCGAATTTCCTTGATTGTGAGCTTCGCAACATTCTTAGTCGACAAAGTCCAAGGTGAAGGTGATGATAACTTCTACGATAATATGGCAAGTAATGAGGTGTGTGCATGAGCTCACATTCTCATAAATTGTCGCACAAAGTTATTGCGAATCGCATTAGATATGGAGATTTCGGGCTTTTGAAGCACTTAATAGGGATTAGGCTAAGAATGCCAATAGAGTTTCTCCTTGGGTCAATAAAATTCAATGTTTTTTTTCGTTTCTTTGTCGAGAATTGTCTCCATTCATTGAGGTTGTGGGGGCAAATGGAAAAGTGTGTCATGCATCACAAATATGTATGACAAAAAGGTCTCATATGGAAGGCGATCTTCTCATTAGACATCTAAAGAATGTGCACAAAATAACCAATGTCCACGTTCTAGAGCATCGATCATGTGGCGACCTCAAACTAGTGAGACATCACCACGACCAGTGTCTTCTAGATCTAAGCGTCAATGCATAACAAAGGTTTGGGGATGTTGCATATAAAGTTAGGATGGCACGAAAAAAGTTTCATAAAGATCTACAAGAGCGAGCAACTAAAGAGTGGAAAAGAGACTTTGACCCAAAAGGAAAATCACAAAGAGAGTGGGAAGAGGCATGGATTAAAGCACAAAAGATTGCATGGGAACCAGACATGCCGAGTAGGGTAACACAAGCACGGATACAAACCTCGCACTTATGGGGTTCCACATGATGCTGACATCCCTTGAGAGGAAAATTGGAGTGAAGATAAAGAAGACATTGTTTTTGCTCCTTCATAATGTTTAAGCTCGTTGCTAACATTCAATTAAGTGAGTGCTTTTGGTTGAAGGGTAAGCATTTTAGTGCACACTGCCCAAACCTACAAGTCAAAGAAGAGCTAGAAGATCCCCAAGAAGCATGTGAAATCATCACTGCAAAGGTGGATAGCTTTAGTGTAGTTTTCTTTTGCATTGTGTACTGAATTTTATGTTGGTAATGTATAGATATGCATGTTGTTTTATATGTCCTCAATAGCCAAATTCAATAGATTGTGGGTATTATGTAATGACTGCAATGAGATTGTTGATTAAGACCACGATCAAAGACAAAAAGTCTCAAGTCAATTTGTAATTGCATGTCTTATGTCATAATAACTAGGGAAAATTACCAAAATACCTCTCTAATTTGTAAAAATTCCCAAAATACCCTTCAAATTTCAAAAATTCCCAGTATACCCCTCATATTTTGTCAAAAATTACCAAACTGCCCTTCAAATTTTTCGAAATTCCCAAAATACCTCTGGTTGTGAGAGTAAATTTATCTAAAAATAAAAAAATTTGTAGCTTTTCATAAGAAGACTGATTGTCTATGAATACAAGATACTAAAACTAGAATTTGAGCTGGTTATGTAGGCTTTGGAGATTAATTGTGTTTTTTAGGGAGGTAATTTATGACAAATTACATGCTAAGCACTAAAAAAATGGATATACATTGTCAAAAAAGAATAAAGATTAGGAAATCGTGAACAATCCAGCTAAAATAGATACAAGGGTATTTTGGGAATTTTTGAAATTTGAGGGATATTTTGGGAATTTCCACTCCCTAATAACTAATATCTAATTCTCCTAAGTGATTTTCTCATGTTAAACTGATTATTTAATATGGGGAAGTGCCAGGGGAGAAAAAGCTAGAATATTGGTTAAGCTGGCAGACCGGCCACAATAGGGATCCAAAGGAGGGAAAATAGGGATCCAAAGGGGAGGCCATCTGCAAAAGAGCAAGGTGCAACAATGGGCTTAGAAGACCCTAAGGCTCAGCCCATTAAGACTTCCAAAATGCTAAGGTTCCAAAATTCAAAGGTTGTGTCCAAGGTCAATCACTAGGAAAATTGGATGCTTAGTGTGTGTGCGCCAAAAAGTCTTCAAAGAGTCCCACTTAGGAGGGGGCGAGCCTTGGAAGTAGGGGATGTTGGAATTAGGGTTGCAGAGAAACACTTGGAGAAGGCGAAGGAAGCTCAAGGCACACAATAGAGAGTGTGTTACTTAGTGTGCAATGGAAAGATAGATAGCCCTAGAGTGATGGGGGTATATATAATGCTTGGGGGAAAAAACCTCCTAAAGAGGGGAAAAAAATGCCCCGGCGATTAGTGTGTTCACATACATCACTACCACATGTATATGGTGACAAATCCCCCTAGAGTGATGCGGTGAACGAGAGCTGGCACATGAGTAAAGGGAAGTGCCATGCCCTGAGGACATGATCAGTCCACAAAGGGGAGTAAGCCCAAAGCCTTGCGGAAAGCTGCAAGCTTCTAATGAGACAATGCCTTTGTGGACTGCAAGGTTGTCCTGTGTTGGCACATAAGCCAAGATGATCTCTCCTGCTGAGAGCCTCTCCCTGACATAGTGGTAATGCACCTCAATGTGCTTTGTGCGAGCATGGAAAACTAGGTTCCTCGCAACTGCCAATGCGCTCTGACGGTCAGTGTAGATAGTGTTGGCAATGTCCTGTCCAACACCCAAATCATCAATAAGGCGTCTGAGCCATACACACTCAACCATAGCTATGAAGACTGCCCTGTACTCAGCCTCACAACTCGAAGTGGCCACAGTAGGTTGCTTCTTGCTCAACCATGATATACATGAACTGCCAAGCATGAAACAAAAACCACTTGTGGACACTCGCGTGTCAAAACAACCAGCCCAATCTGAGTCTGAAAAAGCATGTAAGTCTGGCGGCAGCCTTATCATCCAATTTTTTGCGTTGTGTTTGTGGAACCAAAGCATATGCCAAATAGCCAAAAACATGCATGTGCTCAATAGAAGGCTTTCTATGATCCCATGCTTCATATGGAGCAATAGACTGCAAAGCTTTCGTAGGACACCTGTTTAGTACATAAGTGGCACACATGATGGCCTCAAGCCAAAAAGAATGTGGCAAAGCTTGACTTTTTACCATACATCGTGCCATTTCCATAAGTGACCTATTTTTCCTCTCAGCAACACCATTTTGATGAGGTGTATAAGGCACTATACATTGGCGTTTTATCCCATGACTAGCCAGAAAATGCATTGAATTCATGAGACATATACTCCCCCCCTCGATCGGAACGGAGGGTGCCCATAGTACATTTCGAGACATTTTTAGCCATAGCCAAAAATTGTTTGAAGCACATAAAAACTTCGGACTTTTCTTTAAGCAGAAATACCCATGCATGCCTGGAGTAATCATCAATGAAAGTCACGAAGTAAAGGTAATTGCCCAAGGACGAAGTTTGGATGGGCCCACAAACATCACTATGCAAAAGCTACAACCTGCATGTGGCCCGAACTGAACCATCCTTTGGAAACTTATAACGTTGCATCTTACCCAAAATACAGCCTTCACAAACATGTTTGACAGGTGCTTCAAGAGGCGGCAAAGAAGCAACCATATCAGATTTCTACAAACTCAGCAAACTGGCAAAATTCAGATGAGCAAAACGTGCATGCCAAAGTTTTGCATTTGAAATAGCCCTTGAATCTACAACAGCATTTGCAAAATTTTGTCCACACTTATCATACAAAGTGAGCTTATACAGCCCACGGCACAAAAGGCCAGATGCAACAATTTCATCACCAAAACTGAGATCATGAACTGTACATCTGCCATCCACAAATTTGAATACAAGTCTAAGTCTAGCAAGTGTGGATATAGACAAGAGATTCTTCTTGATCCTAGGTACATAAAGTGCATCAACAAGTGTGAGGGAACTGCCGTTGTAGTAGTAAGCACAATCTTTCCAACTCCCTGAACCCGATAAGAGGCATTGTTGGCACAAGTGACTGAATTCCCATGAGGGACAAACTCGAGAGAGGTGAACAATTCACGATGTGAGGTAATGTGCTTTGTAGCACCACTATCGAAATACCACACATGTGAATATGCAGCAACTGACAAGCATGTATCATGGACAGTAGGATTGTAAGTGCACTCTATGCTAAAAGCCCATTCTGCATCAACATCAACATCACAGTCTCCTTTCGTAGAAGACTCAACAATGGCTGCATTTGTAGTGGAACCAACATTTCCAGTGGAACCACCCTCTTTCTTCTTAGCCTCTTTGGCCTTCAACTTAGGACATGACTTGATCAAGTGATCATTAGCTTTACAATAATGGCAACGCATTTTCTTTTTGCCCTTATCACCAGAATTTCCAGACGAGTTGCTGCCAATAGAAGCATTAGGAACATATTTTTTTCCACTCGCAGCAGAACCATAAGAAGTGGTTGTCTTGTTGTTATCACCCTTTCTTTGAGAAGCAATAAAATCCTGTTCAACTGCACGCTGCCTAGTCCTATTTTTTTAAGAAAGTGACTCTTGCAACAACAATGTGCATAATGCATCAAACTTGACAACTTTAGGATTTCCTTGGGTCATAAGTCTCTAAGTACTAGCAAAGGTCTACTAAGAATCTAGTAAGGCATCAAGAACAGTCTGCACAAGGGAACCGTCTGAAATGACTTCACCTGCAGAAATAAGTTGCTCATTAATATCCTAAACACTAGCAAGAAAAGTGTCCATATCATCTTCCTCATGCATAATCTTCGACTCCAGCTCTTTACGCAGTAAAGCAATTTTAGCCTCATTGCGACTTGCATAAAGACCAACCAAAATATCCCAAGCCTATTTTGTAGATTTTACTGAACGGATGTGAGGAACAATGGTGCGCTTCACAGAAAATGCAATCAATGCATGAGCCTGCGCATCCTTTACATCCCAACGAGCTTGTTCTGCCATAGGCAAAACAACTCTAATAGCAGTAATCCTTGTAGCAAGACTTGCAACATCCTCAACATCGCCTACATCCTCTGAACTAGGACGTACATCAATGCCCTGTACAATATCCCAGACGCCCTTTAACACAAGAACATGTTGCATCATGTAAGCCCACATAGGATAATTGTCCCCATCCAAGCTGTCCTCAGCAGCAAACATCTTGAACACATATGTGTTGTTGTCAGCCATGGTAATTGCTGCACCTGATGTGAAAACTACCCAAAAATAGGAGAAATGGAGCGAGAACAACACGTGTTATATAGCACAAACCGTAGGAGACTGTAAGGCACCTGTTATGCAGAAAATGGCACTGACAGAATTTTTGCGCAAGATGACGAAATAGCCTGTGCATTACTGCCTGTAGTGGAAACGGAGGCCAAAATGAGCCCGAATAAGAAATTTGAGCCAAACCTCACTGTAATCAGAGAAAGTGAGCATGCGTGTGTTGGAGTAGCTGGCGACTAAGCCCGGGAGGACGTAACCTGCTCTGATACCAATTGTTGGAATTAGGGTTGTAGACAAACGCACACAGCTTGGAGAACACAAAGGAAGCTCAAGACACACAATAGAGAGTGTGTTACTCTCTCAAGGCATTATTACATACAGACTCACACTAGTTCCACAAGAAAATATAAATGATCACAAGGAATTAGAGTTATCCAATTTTCTCAAGGGGTTTCAAGATGTCTTTATTGATGAAATCCCTTGTGAGCTACCTCCTAAACAAAGCAATGATGACCATGCAATTGAACTTCTTCCAGGAAGTTCACCGCCTAATAAACCTCCTTATAGAGTTTCTCAAGCTCAACAAGAGGAGATTATGCGGCAAGTGCATGAGTTAGTTGAGAAGGGCATGGTTAGGCCTAGCTCATCTCCATTTTGCTTACCTGTACTATTAGTGCAAAAGAAAGATATCACATATCGTATGTGTGTCAACGATAGAGCACTAAATAGGATCACTATCAAGAATAGCTTTCCCGTTCCATGGGTAGATGACCTATTTGATAAGCTGCAAGGATCAAACTACTTCAATAGGATTGACCTAAAAAGTGGATATCATCAAATAAGGATATTTGATCAAGACATTGTAAAGACCGAATTTTGCACTACGTTTGGTCTTTACGAATATATTGTCATGCCTTTTGCCAATGCACCAGCCACATTCAACCGCTTGATGGAGAAGCTATCCAAGCCTCACCTAACCTTTATTGGAGTGTTCTTTGATGATATCATCATCTACTCTAATTCACTAGATGAACACAAGCAACACCTTCAGGTAATATTTCAAGTTCTAAGAGAAAATAAACTTTATGTTAATCGAAAGAAAAGTGAATTTTTCTTGCAAGAAATTCAGTATTTAGGTCACAGTATCTCTCAAGATGGCATCCAAATAGATCCATCAAAGTTGGAGGTAATAAAGGATTGCCTAAACCAAGGAATCTTCATGAACTAAGAAGATTTATAGGTATGTGTGCATACTATAGACACTTCATAGAAAATTTCTCACTACTAGCAGGACCATTACATGACCTAATCAAGAAAAACGTTAGGCATACATGGTCTACCAAGGCGAACAATGCTTTCAAAAAGCTTAAAGAAAAGCTTATCTCTCAACCTGTGCTTACACTACCGGACCTCTTAAAGCCATTTGAGGTCCAATGTGATGCTTGTGGTGATTGCCTTGGAGTTGTTTTGCTCCAAGAAGGGCACGCTATAGCCTATGAAAGTCGAAGGCTTGACCCTGTTGAGCAAGCTCTAGGCATATATGAAAAGGAACTCCTCGCAATTCTACATGCCTTAGACTCATGGAAGCACTATTTATTGGGGACTCCTTTCATTCTGCGAACGGATGACCAAAGTCTTAAGTACTTCATGACGTAGAACAAGCTCTCCGACAAACAAATGAGTTGGGCAAATTTCCTTTTGCAATTTCATTTTCATATTGCTCACATTGTTGGCAAGCATAATCAAGTAGCCGATGCACTCTCAAGACGGCCGAGAGTGAATGCGGTTTCCATAGCAACTCACAATGATCTATCTTCTATCATAGATGAGTAGGCTATTGATCCCGATTTTAGAGATGTGATTTCAGCCCTTGCATTAGGGAAAAAAGAGGAACCATTTACTTTACAAGATGGTTATTTTCTCCATGGCAATAGACTATGTGTTACTAACTCACTACGTGAGAAAGTAATGTATGAATCTCATGCTCCTCCTTATGCAGGGCATAGAGGGATTTAGTCTATCCTAAAGGGGATTGAAACATATTTCTATTGGCCTACCATGAAAGCAAACATACAAGAGTATGTTTCTAAATGTGTGCTATGCCAAAAGACGAAGTTTGATAGAGGAAATCAACCTGGATTGCTTCAACCTTTGCCAATCCCTAATTCACCATGGGAGAGCATATCCATGGATTTTATCTTTGGATTGCCTAAGTCTACGGGAATATGGATGATAGTGGACATGTTCAGTAAACAAGCTCATATTATACCTGTCAAAAAGACTAACAAAGCCATCAAATGGCAACCCTCTTCATTTCACAAATCTTCAAGTATCATGGCTTGCCAATGTCCATAGTGATCATTAGAGATCCTAGAATGACTAGTAAATTTTTGGAAGGGTCTCTTTGAGAATTTAGGGACAAGGCTAAACTTCTCTTTGTCCTATCACCCGCAAACGGATGGCCAAAGTGAAATAGCTAACCTAACAACTCTTGATCCTATGTAATGGAAGTAGATCAAAGATCCCAATGGGAGAAGTACTTACCCTTAGTGGAGTATGCCTACAATAACAATGTACATACTTAAACGGGAAAATCACCTTTCGAGGTAATAGAGGGAAGATAAAAAAGTCCCCTGCTACTTAAGGTACACGGGAAGATCTTCACTGCCGATGAGTATAGCCAAGACCTACAAGAATCTTTCCAAAAGATTAAGGATGCTATCTCTATCTCACAGCAAAGGCAAAAGGCTGTTGCTGATAAGCACAGAAGAGCCAAGCCTTTAAAGAAAATGATTGGGTCTTCCTCAGATTTCCCAAGGCTCGATTAAGGCACACGACAAGTAAGAATCCTACAGGACACCAAAGGTACTATGCTAAGTTAGCAAAAAGATACTATGGTCCCTTCCAGATTCTTAGGTCAATCAAAGAGATGGCCTATCAACTCAATCTGCCCGGCCATTGGCTCATACACAATACTTTCCATGTCAGCCTACTAAAGCCTTACAAAGGAGAGCCACCTCAAGAACCAACTATTGAAGACCCACCGGAGATCGAGGACCAAGAAAAGGTGTTGCAACCTGAGTCCATTCTCTGACACGAAGACAAGGTACTAAGAGGTGGTAAGACTATCCGAAAATATCTTATTAAGTTTAAGAATTATCCTTTTGAAGATGCTAGATGGATGCAAGACATACAATTAAAGGATATTCTAAACCTTGTCAATTCTTACAATGCTTCCCTAGAGTAAGCAAATGTACAAATGTTTAAAATGAACAAATTTTTTGTCTTATAAGACTCTCTTTTTCTTTATTGTGCACAAAAATGAAGTAGTATGCATGCTTAGATCAAGTTTGCGGAGACGACGTCTCCCAAACACCAAGTAGATATTGTCACTCTCTTATGGAAGATTGATAGGACTAATGTGCAGACATGCTTGCGGAAGCTTCGGCTCTCAAGCACCAAATGGACTAGTCATCCATTTTGGAACGATGGCGTAGGGTAACATAGGGATCCTCTACCCGCTAGAAAAAGGACTAATAAATATTCTTTATCTTCTCTATCCCATAGTCAAGGACGACTATGATTTCAAGAGAGAGGCAATGTCATAATAACTAATATCTAATTCTCCTAAATGATTTTCTCATGTTAAACTGATCATTTAATATGGGGAAGTGCCAGGGGAGAAAAAGCTAGAATATTGGTTAAGCTGGCAGACAGGCCACAATAGGGATCCAAAGGAGGGAAAATAGGGATCCAAAGGGGGGGGCATCTGCAAAAGAGCAAGGTGCAAAAATGGGCTTAAATGACCCTAAGGTTCAGCCCATTAAGACTTCCAGAATGCTAAGGTTCCAAAATTCAAAGGTTGTGTCCAAAGGTCAATCATCACTAGGAAAATTGGATGCTTAGCGTGTGTACCAAAAAGTCTTTAAAGAGTCCTACTTAGGAGGGGGCGAGCCCTGGAAGTAGGGGATGAGAAAGAAACACACACACACACACTCACTCACAAGCTTCCTTTACACAAGGGGAAAGAGGAACACATGTCAGCTCCCTAGCCCAGATGCCCACAAGGTGTACCCAAATCCTATTGGATGGCCATGGAGGTAGACCAATGAGAATTAGGCTAGAGTAAATCTAGTTTAATTAATTTAAAAACGCTTTATAAAATAACCAATAAGAATTAAGCTCTCTAGAGGACTATTGGACAATCTCCCAAGGGGTCCAATGAGCATTCAGAAGCCCAATGGCTTGCCTACTTCCTATTGGCCAGGAGACAAAGGGGTCCAATGAGAGTTTAGTAGCATTAATTAATTACCTAAAGCTCTCACAAAAGGGAAAAGGGGGACACATGTCAGAAGGCTATCACTTATGCTCTTGAAATGCCATTGGCTAAGCCTGGATAGGTCCAATAGGGTTGCAACATGAGAAAATAGCAAGAGGGGTCGACCAAGAGAGAGAGAGGGGGCTGATTTTCTCAAGGCATGATTGCATACACACTCACACTAGTCCATGTGTGGAGCAAGAAGACTCTGTCTCTCCTTCTCAAGCTTTAATGGAAAGCTTATCACCTACTCCAAGCTTGTGAGAAGGGAGGCCTACACCAACAACTCTTGGCTTTGTGATGCAAATCCAACCAAGAGCCAAGCTTCAATGCATGCTCATCTCCTCTACCATGCTTATTACTAAGCTAAGCTATGCTAATATGAGTGATTATGTGAGGAGATGTAGATCTTTCTCGTAAGACTACTGCTTCTTCCTCTCAATCTACTCTCATACCCGGCTAGCTCTCACCATCTTCGAAGGTGTGTGAGGTCTTGGGTCTGAGACCGTGAGGGAATTGATGTTGTGTTTAATAAGTGTTTTGCTTAGTGCTTGAAGTTTCCATCTTCATTGCACTAGCTGGTATTGAAACACAAAGAATTGTATTGTAAAATGTCTCTCTTGATGGGAGAAACCATAATACAAAGCCTTTTGGAGGGGGGACCCTCTCCATGGAGATCTGGTCCTCTACTGTTGTCAATAGCTTAATTTCTCTCTCTTTTGAAGTATTGTTCATGCTATCTAACTAGGTGTTATGCTTTTTGTTGCTCTCTCCACCCATGCACTCTTGTTATTCTCATTAGGAATCTATTCTAATGAAATGCTCACTATGTTCTAACTAGGTGTTATGATTTTTGTTGCTCTCTCCACCCATGCACTCTTGTTATTCTCATTAGGAATCTATTCTAATGAAATTCTCACTATGTTCATGCTATTTTCCACTACACAAAAGTTACTAGGCCATTAAATGTTATATCTTATCTGAAGCATTGTTTATTATGTGTACTTAATAGAGATAATGCTTTCTAAGGCATGTATCCTTTTGCAGATAAAAATAATTGGTTCCAACATGAAGAGGTCGACTTTACGAGAAAGAAGCTCAAGGACTAGTTGCACAAGTAGCTGGGTGAAGTCACAACAGCTGGGCTAGGCCATGATTGTTGCATCGAATTTTTTTAAATATAGATCAATATGATCAACATTTTTGTATCGAGCATTGGCTTTGAATATAATTGTGCTTGAGTGATCTCATGATTTGTGCATGAGAGATTTCATGGCAATGGATACAAAAACCATGTCTCGAGTGGTTGAAAGTGTCATTAAATGTTCTTCAAATGGCATCATCTTAAACATTAGACATTATGAGCTCAAATACGAGAGCAATTTAGAACTCCGAGCACATTACAATTCAACATATAGATGACATGGTAAGTTGGGAGAGGTGGAAAGAGAAGATTTTTCCATGGAAAGAAAAGAGATCAAGCATACCAATGCATCCTTTAACTTCTAAAACAACTCACACAACTATGTTAAAATGTCAGCATGGTGTCTCTTCTTTGGAAAAAAAAGTAATTAGGTCAAAGTTTTCAATTTTCTAGAAATATATAGTGCCAAGATTACTTCCAGAGAGCTGAAAGATTTTAGGTATCTAGAAAAAAGCCGTGTCGAAAACTTGTTGAGAGATTTTAGCTCTCTTGAAAAGAAAAATCTCCACACACCATGCCGAGATTAATTTTTTGGCAAAGAGTTCAAAATTTTTGCCCTTTCGAAAAAAGGTAATCTCGGTATGCTTTGAGCTATTGTAATTACTTTTTAACTATTTCTTGAGGGGTTACTTTATAGAGCATGACCAATGCTTCAAAATAGAATAAAACTTACTATCGTATTAAAAAGATACTTGAAATATAGGTTTTTCATAGATATTTCATTACATGGGCTGATTGACTGGAGGCATACAAAAGTAGCATTCTAACTTAGAAGCATTGATTCCTCGCAATCGTTCCCCGTTTTCACGTATAAATGTAAAGCAATCCTTAGCATCCTCTTAACAACCAGAACAACAAGCAGTGATAGTCCCCATTAAACTCTCAACTTCATTACGAACGTGAATCATGTGACCCACTAGAGTCTGTATGACATTTTTTATAATGTGCATAGGTTTTGATGGGAGAAGAGCATGGCATGTGTGACATGTGGGTGTGATTTGGAAATCCACTAGCAAAGTTTTGGCGCAACAAAGTGGAAACCAAACATGAAGCCATTTATCAAAACAGACTCCAGACACTCCTTTGGTGCTTGCGTCTGAGTTGGCCCGTTTGGTACATTGGTTTGAAAGGTTGGCTAGTTACACTAAGTTCTATGCTTTGTCGTTTCTCATTCATGCAAACTGGTGGTACACCATGACCAAGCTGAATTGCTATAACGTGGGCCTAAATTTGTCTAATACTTTCTCTTGTATAGGGAGATCAATATCGTTTGGAATCACCAACGTTGAGAGTGTTCCTTTCATGTTTTGCAAGTGTTGTCTAATGACTTCAATCTCTTTTGGGATCCTTGGAATGTACTTCTTTTTTGGATAGTTGTCAATGCTACCTTGAGGTGGTTGATGAGATCCATCAAATCATCTTCCCTCTCTTATATATCATTGGCACCATCGTGAGATTCAAAATCACGACGCATGGCATCATTATAGATATCGGGCAAGTCTTCATGTCTTTTAGGATTTCTTTTTAACCGTAAAAAAATGGGACAACACTATCATTCAAATACCATTATGATGCTTACATTGACTCCTCCAATCTGGACAATCACAGTAATTGCTTTGCAAGTTGACATGATACCATATACTCTCATTTGAGCTGCTTTGAACCTTGAAGAGAAGTGACCCCTCATTTATAATTCAAAAGGTAGATGGTGTGGTTAGAAACCTCTCCAAGATTCTCTCCCCTTCATGCATTTTTTCAGTTTGCATCTTTGTCCCCCCTCAAACACCAAATCGCCCACACAATCAACTATCATGCAAACCACTTATTAGGCTTGAATATAGACCTTCAATGTGAAAATTTCTTTAAAAATCATGAAAGATAAAAATACATATTTCTTGCTTTTGTTGAAAAAACCTCAAAAGGGCACCACTAATGCGGCTTCCAGACTTTGAATCACCCACAAGCACATGCAAGAGCTCCAAGATAGATTGATTAATCCAAGCATCCAAAAGGTATACTTAATATGTTGCCATAGGTGCTCCACCAAGTTTGTGGTGACAACATTGCCATGTCTAAACATTTGTCCAAACCTTGACCATTGAGTTCTCCACATGCAATTATGTCCACACCATCCATTAGTGACATAACAAACTATATTTGGATATAGTGAATACTTTAGCAAAAGATCTTGAAATCTGTCCTCAAACTTTGTCTGCATTGCACAATGCATTAAGTTTAACAAAGTGGTATAAACATCATACCTTAACTCCTTGGGAACCTACTTTTCAAAACAAAATGCATATAATGTGGTCAATTTTTCTGCTAGATCAAATAGTTACAATTAAGTAGCTTAGCAATATAATGCCCGAGGTAGGAGACCTCTACCCATACATTCTTGATATGGAACCAACAAAGTAGAACTCAACCTGCAACTTGGTACTTTGCTCGATTGGCATCAATACTCCTACTATGCGAGTCTTCATCCACGACCTTCAGTATTGCCTCTAGTTCTTGTTGTGATTTATCAATCACAATAGCCGACGAAGGAATGTGGTCCATCCTCTCAAAGACTACATTTAGTGTCAACTCTAAAGCAAGGACACCATGACAACACCTTGGATTTGTTGTACACAACATGAAACAAATTGGTAGGCCAACACCTTGTTAATTTGGCAACAATGCAACATACAATGGAAGACCATACATGTTTGTTTTAGACGTGCTATCAATAGCCCATGAGTTATTTGTAGAGAGACGCTTGGCCATTTCCCGCTTTCAACCATCTTGAATGATCAAGATAAAAGGCTTGTCTTTGTTGTTAGGTGCTTTTGGATTGTATGGTTGTCAATAAGCCACCTGCATGAAAAGAAGTATTTAAGAAGAAAATACGTTTCATTACTCTTTGTAACTTATGACAAAGCTATTACCATGTTGTTTTTCCACAATTTCATAGAATCCATGTACATAAAAACCCAATCATCATCTGATATTTGACCTATATCAACTTTCTCACTTGAGAGGGTATCATATATACAAAGAAAAGTTTATTTAAAAAACAAGCTAAAGTGCTACCTTGATAACGCATTTGATAAGACAAGATATTGATTTCTTGAGGTATCATAAAGAACCTGTAGATAGTACATTCAAAAAGAGAGGCTCGCTCCATGTGAAATATTTCTTTTCACAATGACATTTGTGCAACATATCAAGCATTCCCGACATCAAAGAGGTCTTCCATGCAACACGCAATTACGGATGCATGGACGGGCAAGTGATACATATCATTTTTTGAACCTGAGACATGACCACTGTGACCAGTGTTTAGATAAATCCAGACATCATTACTCCCATCTGCAGTGACCACTTGACGCCATGATCCTGTATGAGAAGTGTTATTTGTGTTGCTACACCCACAAGCGTGTATGTACTCTTTGATGTATGTGGTATGTATACCATGATTATCAATACACCATTTGGACTTGATTGAATCTAGTGTTTTATTGATTCCTTGGTGTTTTGATTCTATATCCTCCCAATCTTCAACACATGGAACTCTCACCGTTAGCACAACTCTCAAATATAAACAAAGTTTTCCATCCTCATCATGTTCAACATGAAGCTCATCCTTGATCTTGCGCCACTTTTTTTATATCCAACATGCCTCTAGAGTCATAGGTTTTGAGAGTCTCCTATGTTGTCACTTTGGAGCACTCTTATAATGCAATTATATATCTCTCTATCAAAGAGAAAATATGTTTTGAACATATAGAGATTCAAATCCGTAAACACCTTAACCATGTGATCATTAAGAGGCCCATCTTCACAAAAAAAAACACCTTCTTCATGAAGTAATTCAAAGTCCTTGTCAATACTTTCACTACTAGCATTGCTTGACTCCTTGTCAAAGAACTCTTCAACCTCTTGATCACGATCCACATTTTCTTGATCCCAATCCATCATATAGTTGTGAATGAGAGTGATTGGATGAGAGGACACACTTGGTTTTGTGTGTGTGTGTGTGTGTGTGTGTGTGTGTGTGTGTGTGTGTGTTTGTGTGTGTGTGGAGAGAGAGAGAGAGAGAGAGAGAGAGAGATTTTTCTTGCTTGTGTTGAGATTACACAAAGTGTGCCGATATTACTATTTTGATGTATAACTACTAGTCTCTTTAAAGTAAGAAGAGTTTACTCGTGAATATATTTAGTGAGCATAAATGTTATAATCTAATTTTAGCATGACTCTAATGCACACAGAAAAGGCACCAACCTGCGCCGTCGAAAGTATACTGTGTAGAGATTACTTTTTGTGCAAAGATCACTTTTTTTGCCGCATTGTCAAATCGACGATCCTCATTGAATCTTGATCAAACTTCTGACATACACCCTTGATCCCTTCTCTATGACCCACACTCTATATAGACGAGGGATGCCCTCCCATTTCATTTAAAATGGGACATTAAGCACTGGAACGGCTTAAAATTTTACCAAGAATGCAAATTCCACATGTTGGCCTCCTCTCTATATGACACACCACCAATATTGAATGGATCAAGGACATGCTAGAACATCTTTTGAAGACTTTTGAGGTGTGTGATCATACAATTTACTCATCTTGCTTTAGATGGTGGTCACATGAGGAATAGCTATAAGTAACTTTCGGTGATAATTTATGGTTATGCAAAGGGAGGGATGTGCATCATAGAACTATGCATTAAGTTTTGCAATTGTAACAATTTAGGCATAGTTGCAAAAGTAGCATGTGGACAAGCTTTGGTAGCATATCATATAAACAATAAAATAACGCAACAATGAGCAATTACAATGATATCGTCCAATGCAAGCAACTCTCGCACGTAAATGGGGCCTATTTTTGGCTAGTATACCATGTTGTTGTTAGTCCCACATTGATTTTCTTTTCACCTCCACTGCTTGTTGCACAAGCATAGTTGGATGGAGTGCACGGGGCATATTCCACATGCTCAAATATATTTGCAAAATTTTGATGTGTTTGCTCATACAATTGCCCCACCTCAACAACCGTCACGTGAAGAAAAAGGGTTTGTCTCGGTTAGGGTATGTCATAAGCTTTATTCTTAGTAAGTCTGTGATTGAATCTGATGTGTTTAAACCATACAAGCATGATTTCATATCTTAATGTTACTATAAGCATTTTGAGTGATCACACATCATCTTGTCAAAACTCACGAACGTTAGTATATTATATTAGCTGCCCAAAATAATTACAAATACTAGTCATGCTCATGACGAGCCATGGAGTCTCCCAACAAGAATAGTACATCAGCCAATAGGCCCCCCCCCCCATAGCAGTAGTGCAAAAACCGGGCTGGCCCAGAAACTGACTCTTACTCCTACCATGCTGCAGTCACACCCTTGTCCCACTCCTCACAGTTTCTCTTTTCCCCAATGGCAATAATCTCTACCTTGATTTCTTGAATAATCACAATAAACCATGTTGTTTCAATGCAGTTCTCAAAAAGTCGACAGTTCCTAGCTTGCAAAACCTGACAATTTGCGTATGGATGAGTAAAGATTGTCTCCTGATCATCCCCCCCCCTCCCAAAAAAAAAACATCATTCTTGTAGAACTTAATCTTGCACGTCTTTTGAATCCACTTGCAAATCTTCCCTGCCATGCCACATATCCCCGGACAGTCCTTGAACATATGGGGGAGGTTATCACTTGCAAATCTACATTGTGGACATCTATCTGGCCCAATCCCTCTAGCTAGGACCTTCACCCCAGTTGATAGGGCCCCCCAGAGCACTTTCTAAATAAAGACCTTCATCCTAAGAGGCCATTTTGGGCACCAGATATTCTCAACAACTGTCCCCCTCTTGCCTCTTGTCGAACTTGATCAATATTATAAATTTATCTGAGAGCAAAAGTGGATAAACCAAACTCATCAATCTATGTTTCTTCTAGTTTTGAGTAGACTCTTCAAAATCAAGCAAAGGGGGTTTTGCTAACCTTGATTTTCTTGGTTTTGAAGTCATGTAGATTTGACAAAGAGATGATTTTTTGAATGTTCTTTATGTTGTATTCACAGTTTTTGAAGAATAGAATGATTTCTAGAGACAGGGTCTTGACACAACTTTGTCTACTACATCTTCTTTGAGGAGTACAAGTTTTTTCTTCGCCGATGCACGAGAGGGCCCACAAGGGGAGGTGCTTATCCCTTCCAAATATTAGTCATGAAATATGGTCGGGCAAGGGCCGCATACCATTGGGCAAGAGCCACACGTAGGCATCACCATGGCCACCTAATTGATGCACCACATGTTGGAACGACGGACAAAACTTGTAGCAACCAACTAGAAACCCCCTCCTTGGGTGACTCACCCCAGGAGGAGGATGCACTTGTGTCGAAAGTCAAGAGCCCTGGCAGCTAGAACACCAGGTGAGCACAAGGTGCCCCTCTAGAGGTAACCCAAAGGGGGATTTGAACCCACAACCCATAGGTTAAGAGGCTAAAGCCTTACCGTTAGACCAACTCTTTGGGAACGGAGGAATACAAGTTTGTTTCTCATTTGGATCAAAATGTGTTTGTTGCAAAGCTTCTATGAGGTTGGTGTTGCAGATTTGAAGATGAAAGTAAGTTTTGTACTTATGCAGAGGGAGGAGTTGGTTTTCTTGAAATTTGATTCAACTTTTTGGATGCACATTTTGTTTAAAACTTACAATATGTAGCAACATCTTGGGTTTAGGGGGTATCTTACAAGATATCCGCTCTAAGATAAAAAAGGAAAGTCAAACGGAAAATGAATCGGTGAATCTTGGAAGAAGGGAAAGGAAGTATGAGACGTGATGGGAGAGACATAGGTGATGGTAGGGATAGTACGAGTGGCCAATAACCAAGGCATCAGACGATAGGCTACGATGGTTGCTTGCAGTCAAATTGGTAAGGAAGGGGGCAGGAGGAGGATGTTTTTTTTAATGTAAAAAGGAAATGCTCAAGCATCTATACTACTTATAATGGGAGGAGGGATTCCGTCCCCCTCTCCCTACCACGTGACAGCAGTAGCTTTATTGTGCTGGTGTTCCTGCGCCTCCGGGCACATAGCGAACAAAGAAGAGTGTGCGAGAGAGGCGGGCTCCGGTCGTACTAGTTGGAGTAGTTCATCTCAGTGTTTTAGGTGAACCGTGCGGGAGTCATCCCCCCACTTGCCTGGGCTTGAGTCTTGCATTCACGCTTGCTGGGCTTGAAGGTTTTGGCCTAGCCAAGAGAAAAGAATCTGGAATCTCATTCGATTTTGGCTAATAAAACTAGAAAACAGCTAATAAGGTTGGACCAAATTTTGGAAGGGGCGTAAACTGTCAAAGGAAGGAACACTACCAGAGGATTCTCATTGCCATCAATAACAGTAGGTTGGGAAGAAAATGGTAGCTTAGAGCCAAGCAGGTCAAGTTGGACAAGCAAGGGGCATGAAACAACCTTGTTATGTGCTTGTATCGCCACCATGGCCTGCACCATTGTTAAGGGAGAAGGAGAGGTAAGGAGCTTAGGTTCACCACCCATATGTAGAGTGTTATAGAGTGCACATGCACCACACATGATTTACATCCTATGATGATGATAATGTCTCAACTCCTGACTACATAGTGGTGGCCTACCTATTCACATGAGGCCAGGAGCCCATGGGCAGTTCGCCCCTGACCGCCCTTGCCTCTAAACCACAAATACAATCAACAATCACCTTGCAATAACACTATCCTCATCAAACACGGGCAATATGACCTTCGGTCCCCAAACCCCAAACAAACTCGACCTTCACTCTCTAGTGACCTACTCTCGGTGCCTAGTTGAGTTCTACCACCACTATGGGTGGTCCACAAGTGCTTCTGCTTGTCATAAAATATAATATCTAGCTTTACCAAATGATTTTCTCATATTAAATTGATCATTTAATATGGGAAGATAAAAGGGGAACAAGAGTTAGGATATAGATATGTGCTTCTAAACCTATCTCAACAGGGGACCAAAAGAAGAAATGGTTGCATCTCAATAGGGGTCCAAAAGGAGATGGTCTACCAAAGAGCAATGTGCAATAAGTGCTTCTAGATTTACCCATCAGGAAAAGTTTGGACTCAAAAAAGGACTTTTTGGCGTTAGAGAGAGAATGTTGTTCGACCAATAGAGTTTGAGTCACCACAACGGTAGCTCCAATTTATTTGGTTTTTATCTCAAATTTGTGCATTTTCAAAAAAGAGTTTTTTCTGTTAAAAAGATCTCAATAAGAAGATACGACGCGATTTGTGCAAATTATTCTCCTGCCATGGGCGACGAACGTCGAATGTGCCATAACTCACATTCAATGAGGCACGGCTTTTGATGAACACTTTTCAAGCTACTACTTCTTGTGTAAACTAGTGAGCCTCTTTTCTTTTATCGTTTTTGCGTGGTGTCACTTCACAACTAATAGAAGCAGAGATGGAAGGAAGACGACCACGACAACCATCCGCCTCTGTTAAATCTGTGGAATTATTCAATAGCTTTGACTTAGACCATGGTCGTTGGATGTTTACCACAATCACCATTGGTAGTTGGGTTCTGCTTCAAACAAGTAGAAGAAAACGGATGTGAAATGAATTCATCAACAGCTACAAAGGACGTGTGAAAGATTTTCGCTTGTCTCAAACGGGAAAGACAGTGAAAGAGGTGCTCATTGAGCATGCATATATGCACTCCGAACTACGACTACAACAGTCACCTTTGGGGTTTCCTGCTCATAGACCAAACTGTGTGACTACTATATTGCTAAAAAGTCTTTAAAGATCCTTCAAGTTATTTTGTTGACTATTTCTTGTGACCATTCTGTTATCTTTTGTTTTTGCAGATATTTATCCTTCTAACAAAGAAGACTGGCAACCAGTTGAGTGCATAATTGGTATTTTTGATGCTTTTCATGCTTCGGTGGGAGAACTTATGTATAGAACTAGTGCGAGAAGAGCTCTCGCAGAGAGGGGAGTTTTCTTTTACGACTACTTTTACAACGCCCCTTGCTCTGTCCATGGATTTGGCACTTTGAAACCTTTCCCTCTTCCCCAACATGATTCCCCAAAGTGGCCAGTTCCAACTTCAGAAACCTCTGAGTGTTTTAAACTCAAGCTTCATCAGGAAATTTTGAAGTGTTTGCGACTAAACATTGCAAGCAGGCAAGTACGAGTCAGTCTATTTACGCCATTACATGTTTTTATAGATTTCTTCCACGATGAGGAGGTTAGAAAAACAAAAACCATGTTCATCTACAAATCCTAAACTTGCCTTGATTTTTTGGATGATAATTGGGATGTCAGTGATTCTGAAGGCATTTTGTGCAAAGTTGACAAGCGCTCGGTTGTGTGCAAGTGTATGATAGCATCACAGAATTTTATAGTTTCTTTCTACTACATGAGGTGGCATCGAGTGAATGGTCAGTTGGTAGCTATGGATCAAGATTTAAGTGACGATGCTTTTAATCCCTTGATGTCCATCGAGATATGGTTTTCAAATTATTTGCTTACAGTTGTTGTGGTTAGATCAAATGTCACTTTAAGACAGGTTCGAGAGGATCTGTTAAATGAGTCCGATCTCAATTTGCCTTCAAAATTTGTTTTCAAGTGTAACATGCGAAAGGTACTAAGCTACATGTATTACTTTTATACGTTGATGTCTCTATCATGCTCATGTATCCCAATGTCTTATCACGTACGTTGCATTGCAGGTACCTCACAGACAAGAAAAAATGACTCTTTGTGCACAGATTACCAACGACAGACTTGAAATAGTGAACTAACTTTACACAATGATTCAAATACTATTCTCAAAGATTACTCGACAAAGGCAGCTCTCTACATTACCAAACACCATTGGATCCTCACTCTCCCATATTTTTGGAAAACTGTACTCAACATTTTGTAAACTTTGAACCATAATCAAAACAAAAGTCAAATTTCGATCCACTGCTTGTAACCAATTTGTCAAAAGTACATTTCATAATCTCTTTCTAATCTTGTGCGTGCGGTGATGTGGGGGCTGTTGGTTGAGGTTGAGGAGAGGTGGTGGCTTGGGGGTTTGGGGGCTCTGGAGCTGCTTCATGAGTAGGAGAGGTGCTGGGTGGGGGGTTTGGGGGCTTTGGAGATGCTTCATGAGCAGAAGAGGTGCTGGGTGGGGGGTTTGAGGGTTCTGGAGCTGTTTCTTCAGGACGAGAGCTGGTGGGAGCTTGGGTTGGGGAGGCATCTGGGAGATATTGATATGTGCTTGTGTTGGTGTGGCAGACACGGGGTATCTTGTCGACGGAGGCCTAGGCGTGGGCCTTGGTGTTGGCGGGATAAAAGCATGCTCCGTCTGGACGCATGGTCGCGCAATTGATCAAGTTTTCAATCATTCTGTTTCTAAAGGAAGAAACATCAGCCTTTGAATAATCAGCCAAATTTCTTACCTGCGTTAAGAACATCATGTTTATTAACATAGCTACTAACTTATTACGATACAAATCTGTAAACGAGTGTCAAATGCTTACACTTCTACGACTTCCATCAAGCATGACCCCTAACAAAATTTTTGCATTGAATAAGACCCTCCATGTCTTGCTTAGGGACTTTGCAACTAATAATCGTAAGATTCTCATATATCTGCTCTTGCGTTAAATCTTCAAGATACAAATCTGTAAGTGAGTGTCAAATGCTTACACTTCTACGACTTCCATCAAGCATGACCCCTAACAAAATTTCTGCATTGAATAAGACCCTCTATCCACAAGAGTAGGCATCGTCCTGCTTAAGGACTTTGCAACTAATAATCGTAAGATTCTCATATATTTTCTCTTGCATTAAAGCTTCAAGAGCAGACACAAGCTTCCGAACAGATCTGCGCAAAATACAATTAAATTTCATAAGCGACTTTTAACAAAATTCTATGGGATGTCAAACAAAATACAAAACCTCTTACCTACGTACTTCACCATGAAATCCATGGGATGAATTAGCAAGGTAGCACCGGTTTCGTTCAAGGTGTAAGAGAACAAGACTCCAATGAGATCTGTTACAAATAAACATAAGCAAAACATATGTCATCACAATAAATTAGAGTTCAAGATAAAATAATTTCACTATTGAAAACATTGCGTACCCTTGATGATAAGCCAGAACAAAATTTTTTTCCGTATCCATGTTCACTGACTGGAACCAGTCAACTACTTCCACTAAAGATGTATCCTCGGCCGTCAAAACGACTGAGAGGTTCGAGTCAAGGACGGCGACATCATCTTGCATATTCCAAGGAAAATTTGAAACTACAAAACTGTAAAGAAATTCATGTCATACAAAATTGAATATATTAAAAGAATTTATTGTGAAAAAAAGAATAGCACGCACCAAAGCAAGCAATTGATGATAGAGTCTGTGAGTTCCCTCGTCCGGTTCTGTAAAATTGCAATCTCGTGGGGGTGATAAGGAAAATACAGAATGCGTCCCCACATAGGAAGGCCAACATGGAAATAGGGAAACAACAATGACAAATCATCAGCGTTGGCGTCGCCGATGGCATCTGCCATTTGTTCCTCCATCATCTCAAGGCATAACTGCTCCAATATTTCACTATCGTCTTCTGTTGTGTCCCGCTCGGTGTTGAGACGGGTGCTGTATCAATGCATTTGTGTAGACACTTCATGAACTTTGACCTTGTCAATAGGTGGTATTCTAAGAATATTGTCCATCTTTCGGTTTGAAATACCGGCAGGTGGTATTCTTTTGTCATACCTGAACCTGAGAAGGCGAAGTGTGTTGATGTCTCGCGGCATCAATATTGTCCTATGGGTGTGGGCCGAGAGAATGTAGCCGTCCTGGAAAAGCTCTACAAAAAAATCCTTGGCCGACTCGTGCAAGCACCCCATTGCACTTCGAGACCACCGGAAATTCGGGTTGTGTTGCTCGCAAATCTCGCGAACAACTCTCTGGAATGGCAGTTTAGGTATTGCCAATGAAATGTGCTTTTGGAGCTTACGAAGTTCGAGTAGAACGCTCCTATTCTGCTCGTATCTTCTTCTTCGCATTGTTGCGCGTAACTGCGGCATGGTCTTGCCCAGAATCACATGCGATGTTGACGGTTGCACTGTAGACGAGCTAGCCTGGCATTGCGGAAGAGACTAGCCAGGATAAACCTTCCTTGCTGTTTCCTTTGTGCGGGCCATGACCTGAACGAGGAGAATGCGAGGAAATGGAAATATGGATGTGGGTAAAAAGGCAGAGTGACTAGAGACACTTCGGAAAAAACGATGAAAAAAAGGGGGGGGGGTGTTTATATTAGCGAAATAAGTATAATGAGAAGAGGCGGCTGCATTAATCATGACATCACGAGGTATGACGGGAAGCGTGCGAGCATAATGATTACGCCATGTGGCACGACGAGGAAAGAAGCGCCCCAACGGGTTGCCCTAGCAACAATGGTATGTCGCGGCACTCCGCGAGGAGGCGAACCAGAATACTCTGCACTGGTCGTATCGCGTTATGACGCGACAACAAGCTGTCGCGCCAGAACGCGATAGCGGTGCTTGTGTGGAGCGGCGGCACCCATTTCGCGTTGTGGCGCGACCTTTCCATGACGGCTGACACGTGGCGTAATCATCATGGCGACTACATGATGCACGCATAGCGCGACAAAAAAGGCGTTGCCGCACAACACGAGGAGGCGGACCGCAGCACTGTTGACTGGCCGTATCGTGTTATGACGCGACGACAAGTTGTCGCGCCAAAACGCGATAGCGGTGCTTTTCTGGTGTGGCGGCACCGGTTTCGCGTTGTGGCGCGACCGTTCCACGACGCCTGATACGTGGCGTAATCATCACGGCAACTGCATGATGCACGCCGGCCCCATGATGCACGTCAATCGATGTCATCATTGTCCTCGGGAGTCCTATAAATATGACTTGCTCCCCCATTTGCCCTTTGTTTGGATGTTGTGCTCTCTCGTCTATCTTCGCTTTTGAATTTCCGTTATGGACCCCTTCAATGTTGAAGCAGAGGAGGAAGTGCCTTGCTCTGAGGATGCCCCCCAAGACAAACTAACTCATTTTCTATACCGCATTGGGCTTCAGCAACGCGAGACAGAGATCAGGCCGATGTTCAATCCAGATTTTTCTTTGCATGAGTGGATTGTCTCCGCGCAACATTACCTATTAGGTTTTGAGCAGACCTACCAGCAGCAAACGTCTGGTGGCATTGTCGAGATAGAAGGAGTTCGTTTTGTTCACATGAAGGATATCAATTCGGACTCCTCCAAGAAACACATATTTTCTAGGAGTTGCCTTAAGCTGCCATTGCACTTGCGAATAACAGACTACAAGTGTACACTTCATAACCGCAAGTGTCGAGTGGCTGAATATTATGCAGGTTTTATTTTATATTTGCATTTAATTTTGGATGAGAATGCTGATGCTATAGAGGCCTCGCTAGAGGATCAAACTGGGGAGGGTCAAGAGCCCAAGTCTCGGGGAAGCCTTGCCTTGCAGGTTTCAGAGGGAGTGCAGCTTCCAGAGGGTGCTTTGCCTACTAGTGTTCTACCTACCATACCTATTGGTGATTTGGAGTATGTCTTGCTTAACGACATTATGGAGCTTTTTGACCTTCGAGAGGACTATTTCCTTGCCATTGTGGCATAGAATCTAGAAGAGGATGATGCTGTCATTGACCCTGAGCACGACAAGTATTCTGTTATAGATGCCCATGTAAATGACGATGAGTTCGTTGACCCCGCAAGTGCACTTGTGATGATTTACAAAGATGTTTCTAGGTATAAGCGCACGCTTCCAACAGAAAAGGAGTTCATGGAAGTGCAAAAAAAGCTAGGGATTGAAGAAATGGGTAAGGCAAGCACTTCTTCATCATCTTTGGCCTCAACCTCCAATGCGCCTATGCCTACTGGAGGTCAGGGCGGCATGAACCTATGGATGAGGACTTACTTGAGGAAGATGAAAACGAGAAGGTAATATTTTTTTATTTGCCTTACCTTTTTGGTTTCTACTTATCTCATTTCATAACTTTAATTTGTTGCAGTTGGTGGTCTATGATGATACCTTCATTCCTCGCCCTTGTGGACGAGGCATGGGAGATTTAGGGAAGAATTCCTCTCTTGGCCAATACTTAAAGAATCTTAAGTATCCGAGTTTTTTGGTCTTCCATTCGTCCTTCTCCAATGACAACGCGGAGCTACCCTTGATGACGTTGAAGACACTTTCAAGATATTTAGGAGGGGCCGCCATCAGGTGGAACGCAGATAAAATAATGCTTTTAGAAAAAAAGGCCGCATTGTATATGTTTGGCCAAGGGCCAGGAATGTATGGTTTGCGTAGTCGCTATTTTTTGACCCAAGCAGCATATGGTTTGGCATGCGGAATCACTGACCTTGCGCAATTACTAGAGTATGACAAGCATGCTATGTTTCGCAATAAACAACCAATTGCTCATTTGCCTACTGAAGAAATGTCTCTTGTGGCTGTGGAGGTGGAGACAAATGTAATGGCGACAAACGAACCTGCAGGACTAGGTTGCAAAAGACCAAGGCAAGAAGAAGACGATAACACACAGCAGGCAAAAAGGCCAGAATATTTTGTAACTTTTCTTGACGAAGATGAAGAATAGAGAAGCTCCAATGTATAATGTCGATGCCAAAAAATAGTACATTTTCTATCAAAACAATGAGTACATTATGTTTCTCACTTTTGTGACTGGTTGTCTTCTCTTGGCACAACAAATTATATTGATGTTACAATGCACTATCTTTAGGAAGTCTCAAACAACTTGGGTCGGAGTTGTCCAAGTTTTTCCAATGCGTTCTTTTTGAAGTCACCACTCTGCATGTCGCGATGCCGCAGAAGATGCCTCCCATATTTCCTTCTTCCATCGTTTGCTTGCTAATCTCATTGTTGGCCAATCTGACTGTCTTTGACACATTCCTTTCGGTGTGTTCTATGCATAAGTTTTCTATAAGTCCATTGATGTAGTTCCTCCAAACTATTGGCTTTGTTTGCACCACCTCCGTGACGAGTGTGGCTGAAATAGCCAGTACGGGCTTGGTAGTGAGTTTTCTCCATACCTTGTGTAGACCATATAGCCAAGCTACCATACTGCCTAGCAAACCGAGGTATGTGGTTGCATATGATATGCTGCAAAAAAAAACCAGCCTATTGTTTATATGTAAATATATAATCACAATTTTATCAAATAAAGTAATATACCATGTAATGAGTTATGTGTTGATTTGTCCATGCAGCTATGAAAGACCTGTGGAAGGTCTCCAGAGCGTCTTGAAACAATGTATAGTCAGTATCTCTCCAAGTATTGAGCTCACAAAACTTGAATATGGAATCCAAACTTTTCCACACGTTCGCTTTGTGACTCCTTGCTGCACCATTGTTTGCGTGGTCAACCACTGCATTGTGCAGGTTTCTCCACCGGTTTATCTCAATGTCAACCTTTTCTGAGCACTTTGGCTTTTGCGTTGTCTGCCACTTGTTGGCATCAACAAGAAGAGACGGGCTTTCACACCGCCAATAGACAACTTCTTTGGCACATCTCGACCATTCTTAGACCTCTTCTCATCCTGCTCTATTTTCACATGTCCTCCATGCAAGCCCATATCTGAGAAAACTGTTTGCAATGATAATATAGCCCTTTGTTTTGTTGATGCTGGCCGAGTAGTCCAAGCAAAAAAAATGTACAGAAACATAAGTTTCTCAATGATTCTGCAGAGTGCATGCATCGTGCAAATATGTACTCTAGATAGTGGAATATCCAACACTGGGCGGAAGTTAAGGTCCTGTAAGTGCCTGTCCGGTGCTCTCCTCCAATTTCTTTTGTCAAGACCAATGACTCCTCCCATGCAATACAAACAAGGGCTTTTACTTGTTGCTCCTTTTGAGATGTTGTACATACACTTTAGGGTTTTGAGATCTCCAGCCATATGCCACTCTACTGTGTATGAACCCATGCCTAATACATCGAGTGTCTTTCCATTTCTTTGTTCGCTTATGACTTCAGGAATACTTGTTTGATGGAAAACCCAGTTAAAAATATCAAAATTCTTTGCAGGCACCTGAAATGGGAAAACCAAACCAATCAAATGAAACATGTCTAACCATTTTTTAAAGCAAAAACTTGTTGATATCAAACCTTGAATGTGGCTGATAAGAAAATATTGTTTTCGGATTGCACGCTAAAGTTTATAGGGTCGTCTGAAGCAATGCTTTCATCTAATGCTCTATTCATAAGTGTTATTGTGACACGCTCAACCTTTGTCTCTTTCACTAGCTCTCACTCATCCAGTTTAAGCACAAACTTCAAAACTCCATTGCATTCCTCTTGAGAAACCTCGAAATTTTGAACAATATATGTTTGCAAAGCTACTAAATCATAAAATATATTATTGTATTTGTCATAGACCACTTCCTCTGCTGATGGCGATCTGTACATTGCTTCAATGTGAAAAGGAGTGCCCAATGTCCGAAGCACTTCTTGGTTGACCTCCAGTCTTGTCTTTCGAATGGAGAAAGGATTTGGCAGCAACGTGTGCTTGAGATTGAACTTCTTACTTTGTTGCTGCATAGTTCTCTAAACAGAAAATTAAGTAAATGAACTATTTTCAAGTTTTCAAATGCTACACATATCCAATATACCTAAAAATTGCAGACATTTGATTTGACAGGTGAAGACAATTGATTCAAACACCAGACATACCTAAAAATTGCAGAATAACCTTTGTTGGATATTTCGGCTTCATCCAGAATTGACTGAACATCACGTGTTCGGAGTTGATTCTGTTTCAAAAGAGTGTCAAGTTGCTTAGCAACAATCTTGCAGTAGCGCTTATCATCCAAAAGTCCGGTGACATCTTTGCGTTTTAGTATGAGACCATAGGGAATTGAAGAAGTTGGTGTGTTGCTGTCAATATTTGACTGAGGATGTAACAATGATCTAAGCATAAATATGAAAAGTAAGATATAAAACTACAAATGTAAAGATGAATTAAACCTGCTTGAATGATAATCTTACTTGATTGCTTTAACCCTCTTCTTCAAACCCCCAGAACCAACCTTCAGTTGTTGAATGTCTCGTAAGCGTCGTTCTCTTAATCGAGGACCCAAGACAATATTTTTTTCTCTGAGATCCTGCGTGAGCTGCGTCATGCTTTTGTCCTTGCATTTCAGTTGTTGAGCGCACTTGTCACAGTTTGCTTCAAGCAAAATTTTTCTTTGTGTGCAAGGTCTCTCTCAAGCTTAAGAATATCACTTTTGGTTGCCAAATGCTTGGTGTAGTCACATAAACCAGAATAACCGTCCCCTACATAGTTCAGCAATGACGTTATGTTTCTGAACAGTGGAGTTGATTTGGTGATAGGATGCTCAGGATATGTCCTGCCATCCACCCAAAGATCGGCGCTTTTTTTACCTTGAAATCTAAAGTTCTCTTTTGAAGCTTCGGAAAGGATGCCTCACTTATTCTTCTTGTGGAGGGGCTCGTATTC
Source organism: Adiantum capillus-veneris (assembly GCF_014529385.1). Classification (NCBI taxonomy): domain Eukaryota; kingdom Viridiplantae; phylum Streptophyta; class Polypodiopsida; order Polypodiales; family Pteridaceae; genus Adiantum; species Adiantum capillus-veneris. The sequence goes on from NC_140950.1 coordinate 11,050,904, forward strand.
TCTGGACAGTTCGATATGCATATGATACATATCGTTTTGACTCCTCATCTGAGTTCTGTGTGAAGATGATAATGACATTGAGATGACTTGGTAAATGAGAAAGTTCAAAACAGAGGAGAGCGCAAGAGTGGAGCAAATGGAAGAGAGCTCAAGGGAGGAGACTGCGCGCAGGCGGAAAGCAAGAGAGACGCGAAAATGAGAAGAAGAATAACATTCAATGCACCTCATTGAGCGTCAAATCTTAGTTTTGAAAAATCCAAAAGATTGAGACAATCGGCGTTCAATTCGGAGCCGTCGTATGTTATCATTGTCTAAACAGTTTTTGAGACTTTTAATAAACGTACCCCCCAAATCTGATATCTGAGTTTTTTTGAAAGTGAATATCAAAAATGAAATTAGGGACTTTTTATTATCTCTCTCTAAGCTGACCTGGAATTTCTTACAAGACCCATTTTTGAGTCCAAACTTTTCCTAATGTCAACAAGAGACCAAGAGGAGAGATGGTTACATCTTAATAGGGTTCCAAAAGGAGGTAGTCTATCAAAGAGCAACGTGCATCTAATAAAGCTTAAAATACCTTAGGGTTAGCTTTGTTAAAGACCTCCAAAAGTGTTAAAAATGCCTTTGACCTTAGGCAAGCTAGGACTGACCTTGAGGTGGGAATCCTACCCAAGCATGAGGTGCTTTTCGGCTTGCTAACTAAAGTGCTTAAAGTGTTTGTGGGAACCTTGCCCAAGCTTGATTTGATTCTCATGCTTGAATGACTATGGTTCTTGAAGTGTTCAATTCAAAAATAAACTTGCAAGAGGCATAATCAGTTGCCATGCTTAATTGACTAAGTGCTTGAAGTGTTGAATTCAAATCAAATGACTTAAGAATCATAAAAGACACATGTCAAAATCCTCCACATGTGGCCTTCATGATGTGCTTGAATCCTATTGGATAGGCTTTAAAGGGGTCCAATGAGAGTTTAGATGCATAAAAATAAATAATTAAGTTCTTTCTCTGAAAGAGAAAAAAGAGGATACATGTCCAAATGATATAATTAATTAATACAAGAGAGAGAGAGAGGAGAGAGAGAGGGGTGGACCAAGCTTGAGAGCTCCCACACACACACACACATTCTCTCATTGTGTGGAGTGCAAAGTGCAAGAGCTCCATCTCTTTCTCCAAGCTTGTTGAGAAGTTGAGAGCCTACACCAACAATCTTGGCTATGGAATGCAAATCCAACCAAGAGCCATGCATCAATGCTTAAGCTTGCCATCTTCTTCATCTTCATTACTGTGCTATTATCCTATGCTAAGCAGGAAGAGTGATGATAAGTGAGGAACTATTTCTTTCTCCTATGAATGATTCTTCTTTGTCTTCCCTACCCTCATTGTCCCCTAGCTCTCTCCACCTTCGAAGGTGTTTGAGGCCTTGGGACTGAGGCTTGGAACAGTTAATTCTATTTGCAAAGTTTATGTTATGCTCATGATGCATGAAGCTTTCCATCTTCATAGAGTCACCAAGGTCACAGGGAACATAAAGATTATATTGTACCAAGTCTCTCTTGATGGGAGAATCTATAATACAAAAGACTTTCGGAAGGGAGACAGACTCCAAGTAAATCCGGTCCTCAACTATTGTTATGTTCTCTAGTACCCTCTCTCTTGCAAAAGTATTGTTCATGCTAAGTTAAGTAAGTACTATGTTTATGTTGCTACCATTAATTAAGTTCACCGTCTAATTTCTCAAAGTGACCTCACAAAAATGCTCACTCTAATTCTCTTAATCGCTCTATTCTCAAGGCTCACAGGCCATTCCCATTACATTGGTATCAAAGCATTTGGTTCCTGTTTTCTTGCTTAAGAAGAGAGGTTCTTAAGTAGCCTATTGATGGTTTATTTTGTTAATTATATTAGGGTAAGTGGGACTGAAATCTATTATCGGTTTTGTTAAGCCCACTATGTGGGATATGGTGTACACCTCGGGAGCTTTGGTCTTAATAATGGGGTCTTTTTAGACTTGCCCACGGCTAATGTTATTGAGCCATAAGAAGTCTGAAAGGAGCTTTCCTACGGCACTTCTGCTATGTTAGACCCACTCCACTACTCTCTATAATTAACCAATTCAAGCCATGGGTGTAGATACTTAAGTGCTAATTTTCAAAGGCTAAGAGGAGTAGCAACTAAGATTTTGAATTGCCAAAGGATACACTAAGTAAACACATAAGTATAATTTGTATAGCTGAGAATAACCAAGAGAGTAGAATGAACATTGATAACTTTGATTTTGCACATGAAGGTGCTAGTGATGATGTCCCCATGTTTATCAATTATCTTGTTACTAGGTTGCATCAAGCTATGGGCAACCCTACTTTGCAAGCCGAAGTTACCCAACAAGTTCGTGCTTATGGGATTTCCTTTCCTCTCCAAGAGGAGAGAGAGTTTAGGTGGCCTCTTCATGAGACTCCCAAAAGAAGACTCTCTCACATAAGAGAGGAGGAATCCAAAGAACAAGAAAGAAGCTGAAAATGTGGCTCCACGAAGACAACATTCTAGACTATCGCCAACTCCTCCCAAGAGGAAACGGTCAACCCATAGTCCTTCTCCTCATCACTCCAAATGGGAAGAGAGGAAACAAAAGGAAGAAAAAGGCAAGAAAGAGGTCATCCTCTTCTCCTTCTTCTTCATCTTTCTCCTCCTCCGACGAAAGAAATAGTTATTCTCCTAGAGAATACAAGAGGAGAGAACATCGCAAAACATACCCTGCATGGGAAGATCACAGAAGCTCAAGAAGTCCAAAGAGGAAGAAAAGAGTATCTCTTTTCTGACCTATGATGGCACCTTTGGTGCCACCAACAAAGTATTGGCCTTCATGAAACAATTTGATGTGGCCTTTGGAGACGAGGGCTTCATGGAGGCCTCCAAGCTATGCCATGTAGCTATGCACTTCTAGAAGTCTGCTCGTCAATGGTGGGCTAGCCTTTGTGGCAATAGAAGGCCCCAAAGACATGGAAAACTCTACGATTTTCCATCATGAAGCAATTTCTTGCAAGCGATGCAAAGGACAAAGTGCTTACCGAATGGCGGAGCTTGAAGATGCTCTTCAATGAGTCAATCCATAAATATGTAGACAAGTTTTGAGATTTACATCTCAAAGCTACAGTCTTTCAAAGGATAGACTTCACAAAACAAAAGCAACAAGTTTGTACGAGATTACCTGAAGAAATGGCCAAGTATGTCAACTCACAATGGCCTAGCACTATCACCGAAGTCATCCACCACACCATGGTTGCTTCAAGGATCAATCTCCAACAAGGGGCAAGAAGAAATTTCAAGCCCATGAAAAACAAGGATCGAAATGAAGCTAAAGGGAAGAGAAATGCTCAAAACTCTTTCCAAGGCAACACCAACAACAACAACAAGGCAAAGGAGAAAGGAGCTTACAAAGGTGAAAATAAGCTCTCTCCCAAAGAATTAGAGGCCTTTCTTAAAGACCATAAATGATCTAAGTATGGGGAGCAAGGACATGGTTATCGTTCTTGCCCCAAAAGAAATGTACTCAATGACACTCCTAGAGCTTCCATGGTTGAAGCTCCAAATGAGGATACTCATTGCAAAGGCTCATCACTGATGCCTTCATCTTGTTTGACCCTGGCTCTACTCACAAATTCACATCAACAGAGTTGGCCGCCAAGTTGGACATTCAAGCTTTTGAGATGGGAGATACTGTAACTGTTGACACAGCTTTCAAGGGACAGCAAGCCTCCGTTACTCCCTTGATTGGGAAGTTGAGGTTTCATGTCCAAAGCTATGTGGACAAAGAAGACTTTTTCATCTCTCCCCTCCAACATGAGGATGCTATCCTAGAGGCACCATGGCTCAACCGCATGGCTGCCAACATAAAGTTCCTTGAAAGGAGAATTTACTTTACCTACCGGGAAAAGAGCATGTACATAGATCCTAATGAGTCGGGGAATACCATATCCTTGGTATATACGCTTTGCTTTTGATAAGTCAATGAAAAGCTCTATTTTTTGTGTATATGATTTTTTGTTAGAGAATCTGTAAATGATTCTAATGTTTTAAAGGGAATCAAGAGGAATTAGAGTTGTCTAATTTCCTAAATGCATTCCAAGATGTTTTCATTGATGACATCCCTAGTGAGCTACCTCCAAAACGAGGGGATGATGACCATGCAATAGAACTTCTACTAGGAAGATCACCACCTAATAAACCTCCTTATTGAGTTTCACAAGCTCAACAAGAGGAGATCATGAGGCAAGTGCATGAATTGGTGGAAGAGGGGATGGTGAGACCTAACTCCTCTCCATTGTGTTCACCAATATGTTTAGTGCAAAAGAAAGATGGCACATATCACATGTGTTTCGACTATAGAGCACTAAATGCGATCACTATAAAAAAAAGATTTATTGTGCCACGAGTAGAAGATCTATTTGATAAGTTACAAGTTTTGGCCTGACAAATGCTCCATCCGCATTCAAACTCACGATGGACAAAAATCTTCAAGCCACTCAAATTCTATTGAGGAGTACAAGTGACACCTCCAGGTAATCTTTCAAGTTGTGAGAGAGAATAAGCTTGTCATCAATCAAAAGAAAAGTGAATTTTTTCTACAAGAGCTTCAATATTTTAGGTCACATTATCTCACAAGATGGTATCTGTATGGATCCATCAAAGCTGGAGGTAATAAAAGCATGGCTTAATCCAAGGAATCTACATGAAAGTACTATATTTATGTTGCTACCATTAATTAAGTTCACCCTCTATGTTCTCAAAGTGATATCACAAAAATGCTCACTCTAATTCTCATAATTTCGCTATGCTCAAAGTTTATAGGCCATCTATACTCTTTATAATGCAGCTTAAATTTTTTAAGGAAGGAGAGGGCATCCACATGTCACTCCCTGGTTCATTTAAAAAAAAAACACCTTACAAAACATCTAATCTAAAATGCAAAAATAAAGGGTAAGATTGTAAGAAATGACTGCCTTTACAAAATGTAAGAACTGTAAGACTGACAAGCCTTTTCAAGTATGTTGCCGCGATTTTGGCAGCAGGTCAAGTTAGAAGGCATCTCGTGAGACACCCTAGAATTGCAGTGACGGGGAGAGAGAAAGAGGAAAAAAAAGGGGGAAAGGCCGCGTGTCAGCAATTCCGTGAGAGACGGGGATTTTCTTTTTTTGGACGTATCCCACAGGAGCCAAGTCTTCCTGCCTCGTCGAATTTAGCTACAGTCGCAGCTATAGCCGCGGAGTTTTTCTCCCAGAGCCGAGACAAGAGCAAAGAGAGGGAGGCGTACAACCTTCAGCGTGCACAGATGCTCAGAAGTCGGAATCGACCCATAGAGCAGGAAAGGGAGCATGCCGAGAGGGTGGTGTCGATCAAGGCGAGGCTGACGGGCGTGACGAGTGGGGTGGGCGCATTTTCCTTAATCGCCAGAGGGCAGGAAAGTGGTGAGTGCGCACGCAGAGCAAGACCAAGCTGCTCTCTCTCCTCTCTCTCTCTCTCTCTCTGTCGTGCTATTTCCTCTGCACGCAAAAGGCATGCATGCCGTGTGCATGAGAAGCTGCAGGAGAAAGACCGCATTTCCCTCGCTTGGATGCTCAGGGCAGGAGTAGGAGCAGGAACGGAGTCGACAGGCAATGCGGAGCTGCTCACGGCAACATACGTGACGGGTTCGTGTGCACGTCATGCAACAGAGAGATTCGGCTTGATTGTTAAGGTCTAGGGGAATCTCGTAAAGAAATTAATTAATGGATCGTGTAAAGTCAAAGACTTTCTAGTCTACATAAAATAAATGTTGAAGTTTGATTGCACGTAACAAAAAGGAAATAACTTTAGTGGAGGTTTTGTTACTTAATGCGAATTTACTTTTTGAAAATATAAAAAAGGGAAATTTTAGTGATTTTTTTAAAATGAAAATATAATTTTTGAAGATATATCTTCTCAAGGGGCTTTTTTCAAAACCAATATTGATATGTTTTACAAAATTTTGGAAGTATGTATTTCTTTAAAGAGCTTCCGAAAAAGAAAAAAGCTCGCCTAACATCTACTTGGGGCTGAAAAACTTTAGCTATCCTTTTAAAAATACACTAATGCCAAAAAATAATATCTTGAAAATTTGAAAAGTGTGTGAGCTCAACGGTAAAATCTTTTTTTGTCTCTCTCCCCCTCATAAATGTGCACGTGTATGCACACGGGCAATGTGATGGCCTCTCTCTCTCTCTCTCACTCACACACACACACACACAAGCAATGATGTGGTCTCTCTCTCTCTCTCTCTCTCTCACACACACACACACACACACACACACACACACACACACACACACACACATTCATGGTCAATAATGTGGATAATTACAACCTTTGCATTTGCATGTCATGCATGTCCTCAAAGAGAGACACCCGTAGAAAATGGATTAAATGCTCAACAAAGACCAACCCTCACATTAATACCCCAAATCGATAGAGAGATTTCCCAGTTGATGGACCTTTTATTAATTTTTGGATATTTTGTTCTTTTATTTTTAAGAGTTAACATATGGGCCATGCTTAAAATCTATAAATTCCTTAATTTTGGTAGGCAAGGGTGCCAATTTAAAATCAATGAGAGAGAACACTCCAAATGGGTAGAGAGATTTCCCAGTTTTGATGGACCTTTTACCAATTCTTTGATATTTTTTTCTTTTAATTTTTAAGAGTTAACATGTGGGCTATGTTTAGAAATATATAAATTCCTTGAATTTTGGTAGGCAAGGGTGTCTATCTAAAATCAAAGAGAGAGAGAGAGAGAGAGAGGTGGGGGGGGGGGGGAGGGGGGACGGAGGAGAGAAGACAATTTTTTAGTGCCGTATTTAATGTGTTGAAATGCAAAGTCCAACATATGACGCAGGAGGAGAGAGGAAGACAAAACAAAATGTTCATGCGTAGGAACAATCTAAAGTGACTTTAAAAGTTATAAGACAAGTCTTCAAACAAAAGTGAATATCTATGGAGAGAGAGAGAGAGAGAGAGAGAGAGAGAGAGAGAGAGAGAGAGAGAGAAAATAAAAAGAAGAAGAAAATTTTTAATGCCATCATAACAATTCCAAAAGATATTTTTCACAACATGGGTAAGAATAAATCTATTTTTGTTTCATCTTCTCTCTCTCTCTCTCTCTCTCACTCACTCTCTCTCACACACACACACACTCACATGTACACACACCCCTTGATAAAAGGAGAATTTGAAATGTTGAAGGAACATCCAATGAGATCTCAAAGATCTAGCCGATGATATATATATATATATATATATATATATATATATATATATATATAGAGAGAGAGAGAGAGAGAGAGAGAAATCATAGCTATCTATACGTTTCTTTTCAAAAAAAAGAGAAAAAGGAGTTCGTTTCTCCTTTTTAAATGTCCACCTGGCATCGTCACTTCAACTAGAGGGTTTTGGGGGCGGCGACAAGGGGGGGGGGGGGTGTGACAAGGGGAGCATAGAAACTTTGAATGTCATAGTTACTGTATTGGAACAATAGCAAGATGCCTCAAGACCTATGTGACAAATCTTTCCTTCAAGCATATGTGTGTGTGTGTGTGTGTGTGTGTGCGCGCGCGCTATGTGTACATATAGACATAATTGGAACATATCAAGATGCCTCAAGATCTATGTGACAAATCTTCGTGTCAAGCATATATATATAGATGTGTATGGGGGGGTGTGTGTATTATGTGTACATATAGATATATATGTATACATACATCCATACATATGTGCAAGGATAGAAGCAAGTAAGAGAGTGGAGCAGAGACATTGAATCCAATTGCGTTCCTATCATTGAAACCAATTCTAGAACCCACTCCATTTATATAAAAAAAAGTTCTACTATTACATTACCTTCTCTTGGCTTTCATTTCTTCACACCATGCTAACTTATCTAATCTCTATAATCAAGCTTGGTAGAAGTGCTAGATCAAGGTAGACCAAAAGGAGGAATCTCTCTCTCTCTCTCTCTCTCTCTCTCTCTCCACACACACACACACACACACACACCAATAGAATTAGAGCACTCCTAAGTTTGTTGAACAAGGGCTAGCACCTCATGAAAAATAATGTCTATGTGAACCTTCCAATCTTGGTATCAAAGAATGCTTAGCGACATCTATTAAGAGGTCGTGTCATGCATCACTTTTATAAATGTGATAGACTATACGTGTAGGAAGAGAGTATTGTTAGTGTTCCACTTGGAAGAGAAGATAGCCCTATGAAAATAGAGGCATTGTTTCCTCGGCCGCAACAACGAACGGGTCACATACTAGTTCCCATTACACTACTTGACAATTCCAATGTGAACCATTAGAAGTGGGTAGCGTTCTAAAGGGATATTAATTATGAATCTTTTGCCCTTTCTTCCAACCAAGAGGCAAGAAAAATTCAAAGCTTATCGTAGGAGATCATAGCAATTTTTTGTGTGCATATTGTGCACATCATTCAACTCCCTCCACTACTCCTTTAGATGTTAATCATGAATCTTTGCCCTTTCTTCCAACCAAGAGACAAGAAAAAATCAAAGCTCATCTATAGCAATTTTTACCTTGATTATGTAATAACAATTTGAAGAATGCAGCAAAGCTAGCTATGCCATGTGGCGAGAATTAAGTGGATCTTAAAACAGGAGAGTTTGTAAAATAAAAAACGCATGGTAAAACGCAGATAGAAATAACGAAAAATGCAATGGCGCAAGAAGATCAAAGCACTGGGCCGCAGCACATCATGAAAAGGAGATGGAAGCGCAAAGAGATATTGAGAGAGAGAGAGAGAGAGAGAGAGAGAGAGAGAGAGAGAGAGCTGCGTTGTGCACTAAAACGCAGAATAAAGAGAGAGAGGTTATTGGCACTGCCTTGGCTAACATGCTTTGATCGCGGCAGGAAGCTCTGGAATGTTTTCACAAAAAGTGCTTGGCACTGCCTTGGCTAACATGTATGACAAATGTGGTGTACTTCATGAAGCACAAAAAGTGCTAGACGAGCTTCCTCTTCAGAATGTCATCTCTTGGATTGCTTTGATTGCGGGATATGCTTTGGACTGTTTTCACAAAAGAGAGAGAGGTTATTTGCACTGCCTTGGCTAACATGCTTTGATCGCGGCAGGAAGCTCTGGACTGTTTTCACAAAAAGTGCTTGGCACTGCCTTGGCTAACATGTATGACAAATGTGGTGTACTTCATGAAGCACAAAAAGTGCTAGACGAGCTTCCTCTCCAGAATGTCATCTCTTGGATTGCTTTGGTTTGCGGGATATGCTCTAGACTGTTTTCACAAAAGAGAGAGAGGTTATTGGCACTACCTTGGCTAACATGCTTTGATCGCGGCAGGAAGCTCTGGAATGTTTTCACAAAAAGTGCTTGGCACTGCCTTGGCTAACATGTATGACAAATGTGGGTTACTTCATGAAGCACAAAAAGTGCTAGACGAGCTTCCTCTCCAGAATGTCATCTCTTGGATTGCTTTGACTGCGGGATATGCTTTGGACTGTTTTCACAAAAGAGAGAGAGTTTATTGGCACTGCCTTGGCTAACATGCTTTGATCGTGGCAGGAAGCTCTGAACTGTTTTCACAAAAAGTGCTTGGCGCTGCCTTGGCTAACATGTATGACAAATGTGGTGTACTTCATGAAGCACAAAAAGTGCTAGACGAGCTTCCTCTCCAAAATGTCATCTCTTGGAATGCTTTGATTGCGGGATATGCTCAATAGTGGCAGGGCCAGGAAGCTCTCTGGACTGTTTTCACAAAAAGTGCTTGACGAGCTTCCTCTTCGGAATGTCGTCTCTTGGAATGCTTTGATCACGGGATATTGCTCAATAGCGGCAGGGCCAGGAAACTTTGGGCTTTTCAGCACATGCAAAGAGAAGGAAGGTCTCCAAATGCATTCAACTATGCTTGTATCTTGAAGGCATGTGGCGTTATGCAAGATGCTGATATGGGCTTCCTGTCCAGAATTTCATCTCTTGGAATGCTTTGATCGCGGGATATGCTCAATAGTGGCAAGGCAGGAAGCTCTAGACTGTTTTTACAAAAAGTGCTTAACGAGCTTCCTCTCTGGAATGTCGTCTCTTGGAATGCTTTGATCGCGGGATATTTCCCAATAGCGGTAGGGCCAGGAAACTTTGGGCTACTTTCAGCACATGCAAAGAGAAGGAAGCTCTGCAAATGCATTCATATACACTTGTAGCTTGAAGGCATGTGGCGTTATGCAAGATGCTGATATGGGCAAAAGAATTGACATTGTTGGAAAAAACAATGTACTTGGCACTGCCTTGGCATGTATGCAGAAAGCACAAAAAGTGCTTGAGGAGCTTATTGTTCGGAGTGGCATCTCTTGGAATGCACTGATTGCAGGATACACACAATAGGAGTGCCACAGCTAGAAAGCTTTAGGCTGTTTTTAGCGGTACCAAAGTGTGGGCTTTGGTCCATATGCAATCACCTATGCATGCATCTTAAAGGCATGTGGCTCTACCCAAGATGATGATATGGGCTTAAATATTTTATATGATATTGTTAACCAAGGGTTGTTGCAAAAATTGTTGTGCTTGGCAATTCCTTGCTCCACACACATCCGTTTTCTCTTGAAACGTCGCGCCAAGCAAGCAACAATAAAGGCTACACAAGCAAAAATAAAGAGTAACAAGATGAATCTTCCTTTTGTGAGCTCACTTAAAGACTGTGCTAAGGAGAAGGTTTGTACCAAGTCAGTAGCAGTTATGCTGATATTTGCGATAGTGGGTTGGTTACTTGAAAAGAATGCATACTTGGGAAAATTGTTGGTCAATATGTATGTCAAGTGCGGTGCACCGCACAAAAAATCTTTGACGAGGTTACTATGTGAGATGTCATCTTGTGGAATGCACTGATTGCAGGATATGCCCAACCGAGACAAGGCTAGGAAGTTGTGGCTATTTTCACCTGATGCATAGTGAGGGCCTGCTGTCTCCAGATGCAATCACCTACACGTGCATTTGAAAGGCAGGCGCATTGTGGCTCTACACAAGATGCTGATATGTACACAAATATTCACGATGATATTGTTAGTCAGAGGCTACTGTAAACCGATGTGCTCGGCACTGCCTTGGTCAATGTGTATGCCAAATGTGGTGCACTTGAGAAAGCATAAATAGTGCTTGAGGAGCTTTTTGTTTGAAACATCGTCTCTTGGAATGCACTGCTGTTTCAAAAAACTTTCGTGATTTGCTATGCCTTGCTTGATATGTATGCTGAATGTGGGACACTTCAAAAAGCACAAAAAGTGCTTGAGGAGCTTTTTATCCGGATTGTTTTCTCTTGAAGTGCATTGATTGAGGGATGCGTGTAACAAGAGCAGGCCAAAAAGCTCAAGGCTATTTTCAATGGATGCAAAGCAAGAGCTTCTCTCTAGATGTAATCACATACGCATGCATCTTGACCTTCTGTATCAAGGCACTAGGATTCATGCTGATATTCGCGATAATGGGTAACTTGAAAAGAATGCATACTTGGAAAAATGTTGGTCAGTATGTATGTCAAGTGTTGTTAGTGCACAACAAGTCTTTGATGCGCTTACTGTATGGGACGTAGTCTTGTGGAACACACTGATTGCAGGATATGCTCAACAGGGATGCAATCACCTATGCATGGAGGCATGTGGCTCTACCCAAGATGTTGATATGCGCTTAAATATTTACTTTGATATTGTTAGCAAAGGGTTCTTGCAAAATTTGTTGTGCTTGGCAATGCCTTGCTCCACACACATCCATTTTCTCTCGCAACACCCCCAAGCAAGCAGCAATAAAGGCTAGACAAGCAAAATTCAAGAGCAAGAGAACAAGTCTTTCTTTTGTTAGCTCACTTAAAGACTGTGCTAAGGAGAAGGTTTTGTACCAAGGCAATAGCATTCATGCTGATATTTGAGATAGTGAGTTACTTGAAAAAAATGCATACTTGGGGAAAATGTTGGTCAGTAAGTATGTCAAGTGCGGTGCACCTATCAAGTCTTTGACAAGGTTACCGTGCAAGATTTCATCTTGTGGAATGCACTGATTGCAGGATAACACTAGACAAGGCTAGGAAGCTGTGGGCTGTTTTCAGCTGGTGGGTAGCAAGGGCCTATCCCCAGACGCAATCACCTACGCGTGCATATTAAAGGCATGCGCATTGTGGCTCTACACAAGATGCTGATATAGACACAAAAATTCACAATGATATTGTTAGTCTAAGGCTGCTGAAAAGAGATGTGCTAATCTGTTTTCAGCAGATGCGAAGCGAGGGCCTCTCTCCAGATGCAATCACCTACGCATGAATTAATGTGGCTCTACACAAGATGCTAATGCAAGGGGAGGGCCTCTGTCCATATGCAATCACCTACGCATGCATCTTGAAGGCATGCGACTCTACACAAGATGTTGATATGGGCTTAAAAATCTACTCTAATATTATTACTGAGGGGCTGTTGCAAAAGATTGTTGTGCTTGGCAACGCCTTGGTCGATATGTATGCCAAATGTGGTGCATTTTGTAAAGCACACAAAGCTCTTGAGGACCTTCTGTCCAGAATGTCGTGCATTGATTGCGGGATATGCACAACAGAAGCAGGGCCAGAGAGCTCCAGGCTGATTCCAACGACCAATGCAAAGCAAGGACTTCTCTCCAGGTGCAATCATATACGCATGCATCTAGAAGGCACGTGACTCTATGCAAGATACTGATATGGGCATGAAAATTCTTGCTCATATTGTTAGTCAAGGATTGTTGAAAAAGGGTATTGTGCACAATGCCTTGGTTGATGTGTTTGCTAAATGTGGTGCCCTTAAGAGAGCACAAAAAGTGCTCAAGGAGCTTTTTGTCCAGAGTTTGGACACTTTGAATGCACTGATTGAAGGATTCGCCACACAGGGTAGGGCCAAAAAACTCCAGTCTGTTTTTAGCAGATGCGAAGCGAGGGCCTCTCTCCAGATGCAATCAGCTACGTATGCATCTTGAAAGCATGTGGCTCTACGCAAGATGCTGATGTGGGCACAAAAAATCACAATTGTATTGTTAGTTAAAGGCTATTGAAAAATGATGTCATACTTTGCACTGCCTTGGTCGATATGTATGCCAATCACTGATTGCAAGATATGCACCACAAGAGCAGGGCAAAAAAGCTCTAGGCTATGTTCAGTGGATGCAAAGTGAGGGCCTTTGTCCAGATGAAATCACCTACGCGTGCATCTTGAAGGCATGTGGCTCTATGCACGATACTGATATGGACTTCAAAATTCACTATGATATGGTTAGTCTCGGGTTGTTGCAAAAAACTATCGTGCTTCGCAATGCCTTCGTTGATATGTAGGCCAAATCTGTTGTACTTTAGGGAGCACAGAAAGTACTTGAGGACATTTATGTCTGGAATGTCGTCTCTTGGAGTGCATTGATTACGAGATATGTGCAACATGAACAGGACCAAAAATCTCTAGGTTGTTTTTAGCGGATGCAAAGTGATGGCCTCTCGCCTGATGCACTCACATACGCGTGCATCTTGAAGGCATGTTGCTCTACACAAGATGCTGATATGTGCATAAAAATTCACATTGATATTGTTATTCGGGAAATGTTGAAAAAGATTTCATTCTTGGGAATGCCTAGGTTGACATGTTTGCTAAATGTGGTGCACTTTAGAAATTCACTTCTGATATTGTTAGTCCGAGGGTTGTTGCAAAAAATGTCATGCTTGCCATGCCTTGCTTGATATGTATGCCAAATGTGGTGCACTTCAGAAAGCACAAAAAGTGCTTGAGGAGCTTCCTGTCCGGAACATCATCTCTTGGAGTGTATCGATTGTGGGACATGCACAAGAGGAGTAGGGCATAAATCTTTAGGTTGTTTTTAGTCGATGCAAATCGAGGGCCCCTCTCCTGATGCAATCAAGTACCAAAACTTGAAAGCATCTTGAAAGCATGTGGTGCAGTTTAGAGAGCACCAAAACTTCTCGAAAAGCTTCCCATCCGGAGCTAGAATGCACCGATTGCAAGATTTGGCCCAAAGGGGTACTTTTCGGTGGACACGAAACGATGGCGCCTCTCCTGATTGCAGGATTTTCTCCACAAGGGCAACCAGGGACCATCCGGAAGATTCAACCTACCCTAAGACCACGGACATCAAAAGTAATGTAGGTTTTGGTATGCATGATAGAAAAAGTGAATGTGAGAGTCAACATGTTGGCAAAAGTCGAGCAACACATAATGGTGGGAAGGTGATGCAACAACGCAAGAGAGGTCTGGCAGCCGATCCATCCAGCATTGTGCTTCATGCAGATGACGAATAGCAAAGGTACACTCATATTTTGTGTTTTGATTTCCTCTATGTGATGTCAAAGTTCTTAGATTACATCATGTATACAATAAAGCAATGAATTTATATCATTTTCGTTGAAAAGATTTCAGATGAAGGTGACAACGACTTGTTATGCCCAACAAAGGGACACACGTACAATACAACAAAACATGGCAATGTGGAATGATACATGTCTTTATTAAACATCGGTAATGAGTTCTTCCTTGTATAATTATGATATTCTACAATAAAAAGTCCCTCCAACACCGAAGGAGAAGCATAAGTCCCCCTTCAACACTGGAGGGGATACAAGTGGCGGGGGAAGGGCACATTCCTTACGGTATCTTTATAAATGTGGAGAACTGTGCTAGCTCCACACCATACATACGTGTGGTTTTTTTTTTGGCACAAGCATTGCAAATGCACAAAATGCATCTTGCTCTGTTTTTATTATAATGTGGAAATTTTTATATCCATACTCTTTTTAATGCAAAATCTCATTTGTGATGCGAGGTCGTAGAGCTTATGGCGAAATCTTTGAGGAAAAATGCTTTGGAGCCTTCATCAAAAGCTATGCCATGCGATAAAATCCACACTACTATCAATTTTTTACTTCTTACCATATACATAGTGAAGCAATCAAGGCAAACTAGTTTGTGTGCATAAGTGC
This sequence comes from Adiantum capillus-veneris, assembly GCF_014529385.1. NCBI lineage: Eukaryota > Viridiplantae > Streptophyta > Polypodiopsida > Polypodiales > Pteridaceae > Adiantum > Adiantum capillus-veneris. The sequence continues at coordinate 11,065,923 of NC_140950.1, forward strand.
ACATCATTCAACTCCCTCCACTACTAAAGGATGGTAAATTACATAATTGGATAATTGGTAGTTGCCTTGTTGTTCAAGACCAAGGAGAAGCCAAATCTTTCTTCCTACCTTACAGCGATATGTATCACAAACTCATCAAAATGGTTGAGGTGCTTGTAGCATCTTTGGTCCGCTCAAATATTTTCTTTGAAACGTTTTTTAAATGGAATACTATTTATGGTGCCCTCCCAAATTTCACATGTTTGCATAAGAGATTATTGACATTAACAAGGACTTTCTGTAAACACCACCTCCAAGCAAAAACTATCATACAATATTCTTGGACCTACCCTACAACTTTGACTTGGAGTGGATACTCATTAACGAGAATCTCTTAAGATCCCTCTTCCCTTCCAACAAAAATGATCACTGACCCATACCGTGCTCACGAGTCATGTTCATGCGCGTTTCCCTACCCTGCGCAGTCAACAGTAGATACACACAACTTTGTGGGTACTAGTGGACAACCACTCTGTCGCACACTATTTCCATGCGTCCTCTCCTTCACGCGTGCACACACAACAGATACACACAACTTTGTCGGTACTAGTGGATGACCACTTTGTCACACACCTCCGCGTCCTTGTCCGCTTTCGCTCAATACCTGCTACACCATTGCCATGCGTCCTCTCCTTCGCGTGTGTGCACGGGCGCACACACACACATGCGCATAGTACAGCCTCTCTGATGTGGCGATTGTGAGTGAATTTTGGAAGGATTTGTTTAGCTAGAATCTCGCCAAATGCTCGTGCGCTTTGAGGGGTAGCATCCAGCAGACTTAAATAGTACGATTGCATATGCTTTTAGCAATTTAGCATTTACAAACAAAATGTAAAGGAAGTCAATGGGATTGGAGGGACCCATTCTGTTACTAATCTACTAACATAATATGGCGGAAGGGGGAGCCCTTTACAAGTGTCAAGAGCTGCGACCTAAAGGCTACACTACAAAAAAAAAATTGCCGTTGTCGTCAGAGCCTTCTCCAGCCGCTCGCCCGCGTTTAATGATTGGAGCCCACAAGATTCAAGGCTCGCTGCTCCAGCCAGTTCTAGCCAAGGTAATAGTTCCCTCGCGGCCTCGCGGTCACTTCAACGAGAGAGAGAGAGAGAGAGAGAGAGAGAGAGAGAGAGAGAGAGAGAGAGAGAGAGAGAGAGAGAGAGAGAGAGAGAGAGCTCCATTGGCAGGTGCATGCAGTTGAACAACAGTGGTGTGTGTGTGTGAGTGAGGCGCTGGGGGAGAAGCGATGGCAGGGGTCAGGGTGGCAAGAGGGGGGGAAGGGGCAGGCGGTGAGGACACGGGCGAGGCAACGGGAGAAGAGGTGGGAGATCTACGTGCTGGGAGCTTGCCGGCGGCCCACGGCCTCCCGCTTCCTTCGAGATCTTCTATGACTGTTCACGGCCCTACTTTCTCATCAAGCTGCGTGATCACAACGGGGGGGGGGGGGGGGGGGGGGGGCTGGGCTGCAACTGCCTCATGCTTAGACACCTTGCATTGTCGGAGCTCCGCCATCAGGCCCCAACTGCATGACATCGTCACTGTGCCAGCCGCCTGCATCACTGCACCATCCGCCTGCACCGTCATCGTTGCACCAGCCTGTTCACATGTATTTATTGCGCAGCCAGAGAGAGAGCGCCGGGAGTGGGGATAGAGACAGTAGGAGCGGGGGTGGCACGGGTCGGGGTGGCAAGAGGGGGGGAAGGGGGAGGTGGTGAGGACAGCCGCGAGGCAACAGAAGGAGGGTGGCAGGGGGGGCGGCAGAGGCTGCAACAAGATGCAGGCTACACAATGGCGCAGCCAGAGAGAGAGAGAGAGAGAGAGAGAGAGAGAGAGAGAGAGAGAGAGAGAGAGAGAGAGAGAGAGAGAGAGAGAGAGAGAGAGAGAGAGAGAGAGAGAGAGAGAGAGAGAGAGAGAGAGAGAGAGAGAGAGAGAGAGAGAGAGAGATGAAATGAAATGTCATATTAATGAGTATAAGAGAGACACACACACACACACACACACACACACACACACACACAGAGAGAGAGAGAGAGAGAGAGAGAGAGAGAGAGAGAGAGAGAGAGAGAGAGAGAGAGAGAGAGAGAGAGAGAGAGAGAGAGAGAGAGAGAGAGAGAGAGAGAGAGAGAGAGAGAGAGAGAGAGAGAGAGAGAGACAAAATTGAAAATAGAGATTAAAAATTATTAAGAAAGAGAGAAAGCAACGAAGTGATATATTAACATTTTGAAGGAGTCGGTGTTGCGCCCTAGGTGACCAAACCATTTCAAACTGGTGAATCATAAACCATGTATGGTATTGTGTGGGGTATGTGTGATCACTGATACAATGTGTGCCCAATGTCGTAAGAGAGAGAGAGAGAGAGAGAGAGAGAGAGAGAGAGAGAGAGAGAGAGAGAGAGAGAGAGAGAGAGAGAGAGAGAGAGAGAGAGATGAAATGATATATTAACGTGTTACAATTAACCTGGCAAATCTAACACCGTGTCTGCGTGGAACAAAAAGCAACCCTAAAATGGATCTAGGGTTGCTACTAGCAGGAAATATGTGGGGTGTGTGTCATCATTGATATAGAAAACCAAAGAGAATGCAAACCGTTACACTATGGTGAATCTTGAGAGAGAGAGAAATGATATGATATATTAACATCTTGCGAACAAAAAAGGACCAAACTATGACAATTTGGTGAATCCACTAAATCTTATACCATGTCTGCATATAGCAAAAAAAGACCCTAGAATGAATCTAGGGTAAATCTGATACCATGTCTGCGCATAACAAACAGAGACCCTAAAATGAATCTAGGGTTGGTACTGAGTACACTATGGTGAATCTGATACCATGTTTGCGCTTAAACAAAAGAGAGGATATATTTAATATAGGGTTGCTACTTATTGGAACTATGTGCGGTGTGTGTCATCATCATCACTGGTACAATGGGTGTCCTCTACAATATATGAGAGCAGCCTGAGTACACTATGGTGAATCTGATACCATGTCTGCGCTTAAACAAAAGAGATGATATATTTAATATAGGGTTGCTACTTATTAGAACTGTGGGGTGTGTGTCATCATCATCACTGATACAATGGGTGTCCTCTACAATATAAGAGACCAAACTATAACAATTTGGTGAATCCACTAAATCTGATACCATGTCTGCGTATAACAAAAAAGACCTTAAAATGAATCTAGGGTAAATCTGATACCATGTCTGTGTATAACAAACAAAGACCCTAAAATGAATCTAGGGTTGCTACTAACAGAAATTATGTGGGGTGTGTGTTATCCAAAAGAGAGAGATTATAAAAAACCAAAGAGAGAGCAGCCCGAGTACACTATGGTGAATCTAATACCATGTATAGTTGTGTGGGGTATGTATGATCACCTATTGTATGGGTGCCCAATGCAACATAACCGTTGCATATTGGTAAACAAAAGAGGGTTTGCGCTTAAACAAAAGAGATTTCATATTTAATATAGGGTTGCTACTTACATATAGATGTGGGGTGTGTGTCATCACTAGTACAATGGGTGTCCTCTACAATATAATCGAGACCAAACTATTACAATTTGGTGAATCTGATACCATGTTTGGATGTGAGTGGGACATATGGGTCTCCAATGCATCATATATATACGAGAGAGAGAGAGAGAGAGAGAGAGAGAGAGAGAGAGAGAGAGAGGAATTGAAATGGAATTTTATATTAAATTCTGCAAAAGGCCGAAATAACTTATGACACAAAAAGGATACATCCATGATGAACCACATAGGGAAAGAGAGAGGGAAAGAAGCAAACTAAGAATCAATTCAAAAATAACTTACCATACTAAAAGTTACATCCCAATAATCTACTAACATAATATGGCGGAGGTATCTACCCTTTAAACATGTCTATATCTGCGAGATGAAGGCTAAATGCCAACACGCGATAAAGAGAGAGAGAGAGAGAGAGAGAGAGAGAGAGAGAGGCCGCCGAAGGCTTGCTCTGTCTTCGTTTCCCCTTCCTTGGATTGCCAGAGTTTGAGGAACCTGCCAGGCGCGGGCTTGCCACGCAAGTTTTCCTCCTTGCTTAGCAGGCAAGAAGCCTTGCCTCCTCGGGTTGCAGTTCTCCTCCTTGCGAAGTGGGCAAAGCTTCCCTGCCTCCTCAAGATGCAGGTGCTTGCACTCCCATGAAAGGATAGAAAGAAAGCCTTCGCACCTTCCCTTGCTTGCTTGCACGTGGATTGCCTCAGAAGATGCAAAATTTGTAGGCTGCTCTCTCTCTCTCTCTCTCTCTCTCTCTCTCTCTCACACACACACACACACACACACACACACACACACACACACACACACACAACTAGCTCCTTTGCACCCCCTTCTTGCTATTGAGCACCTTCCCCTGCTTTCTCTCTCTCTCTCTCTCTCTCTCTCTCTCTCTCTCTCTCTCTCTCTCTCTTTGCCGATACATCTCTGTGTCGAGAGGGTGGACTGGCGTTAGCAAGAGTTGGAAGTGGGGCATAGATTTTTTGTGTAGCAATGCATGCGGAGAAGAAAATTTTTTATTGTTGTGGCCGAGGTTAGTGCGCTGCTCTGTTCCCAACTGCGATCACGGTGTCCTTTGACTTGCATCATCGCTAGAGAAAAAAGCACAGAGGATTGCACAAGAAGGCCAGGAGGGCATGTGAGCAAGACGTAAGGAGCCCTGTTCTCTCTCTCTCTCTCTCTCTCTCTCTCTCTCTCTCTCTCTCTCTTTCTGTCACAATGATAATAACAGGGAAGGGTTGGGAGCGATGGACACGAGGGGTGCAAGGACGTGGTGGAGGGGGGCGGGGGGTAGGAGCATACACTTGCACCTTGAAGACATGTAGCATTACACAAGATGCCACTGGTGGTAAGGGCCACATTAGCACCACTAGAGGTGTCGCTGTCGAAATCGGCGCCGTTGTACTATGGGTAAAAAAGTATCCGTAAGTTATTGGTGATAGTGTTGATCGTCTGTGTGTCATTTTAAGAGCGAACGAGACCCGCCGATAGACGGATCACGCGAGCTAGTTTACTATAAGACATGTCGTAACATGCCAAAAATACAGAAGGTGAAGGCTCACAATGGCATTTTAAGACAGAAAGTTGAAAGAGAAGTCATGTGCTCTAAACCAAGGAACCATTTAAATAAATCTTTTTAAAACAAAAAGGAGAAAAAGGAAGTCATGAGGCTCTTCAAGGAAGGAAGGAAGGGAACCGTTTACAAATTAGATAATTAGATTCAAAAATTTGTAAGCGGCATGTTTAGACTCCAGATTTTAAAATGCCAAGAAAGTTAGTTCTTTGCAGACCTTCAATGTATTTTTTTAAATGTTAGTTATTTCTATCACAACAACGAACTGTTCAACCCTAGGGTTGGACGGACACCCACCAAACCTACATACGCGCTCAACCACCACTTAAAAATTGATTTATTTTGGTGCCATCACATTCTGTTGACCAAAATCACGGTCCATGGAATAAAATAGCAGGCAACCACCGTCTTACCTCTTAACTATATAATTAAGACTTTGTCCACATGTCATGTTGGAGTGGCGTCAAAGATTGTTGGGCGTAGTGGAGCATGGAGTGCTTTTCAATTTGAAGGATTTTGATTGGGCCAATATAGCACCGAGCAATCAAACATCGAGTCGTCCAACTAATCAGGAATGCCCACCCTCGTCACTAATTGACACCCTCATTTTTTGAGAGGAGGGTGTGCCTACCCCAACCCCCCCCCCCCCCAAAAAAAAAAAAAGAATATATATATATATATAATCATATACACAAGTAGCCTCCAAGATCTTTCACACCAAAGTACTCAAAATAAGCCACTACAATTTGGTTCAACAAAGTTTCATGCCATTTTCAACCTCCTTTTACAAAAACTTTACGCATGCAATACGCACACACTCGTGCGTGCACGCGCGCACACACACAGAGCAGATACACACAACTTTGTCGGTACTAGTGGATGACTACTCTGTCGCACACCTCCGCGTCCTTGTCCGCTTCCTCTCAATACCTGCTACACCATTGCCATGCGTCCTCTCCTACACACACACACACACACACACACACACACACACACACACACACACACACACACATGCGCATAGTACAGCCTCTTCGATGATGGCAAAACTCACAATTGTGAGTGAATTATATTGATCATCCCAAAAAATTACAAAATCTTGCCATGCTCGTGTCGAGCCATGACATCACCGAGACACCATAATTACATCGACTATCTGGGGAGCCACCCCTAGTGGCCCGCCCCCTTATCCTTGATATATGAGGCCAATTATCATGTTCCATTCCTCAAAGATACTCTATTTCCCAATGGCCAAGATTTCCCCCCGCTCTCTTGAATTATCTCTGTGAACCTGGCAATTTCAAAGGTGTTATCAAAAACCCGGTTATTCCTAGCCTTCCAAACCTGTTTGAAGTAGCAGAATTTGACGATTTGTGTTTCAATAAGCGGCTCCTGGCTCCTGTGCTCCTTCCCCCCCAAAAAAAGGCCATTCTTAAGAAAACCTATCTTCCAAGTCCTTTGGACCCATTTGCAAATCTTTCCCGCCATCCGACTGATCCTTGGGCATTCCTTGAAGAGATGGGAGAGGTCTTCGCTAGCCATTCTGCATTGAGAGCATCTATCAGGGCCAATCCCTCTGGCTAGGATCTTCACCCCAGTCGGCAATGCTCCCCGAAGCACCTTCCAGAAGAAGATCTTCATATCTAGCAGCCAATGCGGGCACCAGATGTTCTTGGTAACTACCACTCTGGCCAATTCATGTCCCACTGCTTGTTCAACTAAGAGAACAGATCCGACGTCACCATAAGTGTGTGGGATACTTCTTTTTTTCGAGGCTTAAAAAATTATGTGTCCTTGGGCCAAGGCCATGCTTTTCACTCTAATCGGGACTCAAACCGAGGCAGACAACTCAGTCTTTCAATTAGTTTTGCATATAGATATAAGAAGGACGTCTCATTCTAATGGTTTTGTACATGGGGTAGTCAGTATTGATTGTCCTATAATATGATAAGAGTAAAGACGGACAACAACCAAGCCAAAAAAATTCCAACAAAGTTTTCACTTGCATCCATTCAAACAAGTCAACATATATGTTAGTCTTGAATGCGTTTTGTGGATCTCACAATATGTGAGTGGTCATATTAATAAGAAAATATTCTTACACCAATATCATGCTCAATTCAAGCCATGGCCACATACATTCACATTCATGTGGGCTTCGTTAAATGCCATTTTATATCAAAATCAAAGGTGATCGCTCTCTATTCTATGGTTTCCGTAACATTTAATGGCCTAGTAACTTGTAGTGGAAAATAGCATGAACATAGTGAGCATTTCATTATAATTCCTAATGAGCATAACCAGAGTGCTTGGGTGGAGAGAGCAACAAAAAGCATAACACCTAGTTAGATAGCATGAACAATACTTCAAAAGAGAGAGCAATTAAGCTATTGACAACACTTGAGGACCGGATTTAGCCGGTCCCCCCTCCAAAAGGCTTTGTATTATACGTTTCTCCCATCAAGAGAGACATTTTACAATACAATTCTTTGTGTTCTTTGACCCAAGACCTCACACACCTTCGAAGATGGTGAGAGCTATTGGGGTATGAGAGTAGATTGAGAGAAAGAAGGAGTAGTCTTACGAGAAAGATGTACATCTCCTCACATAATCACTCATATTATCATAGCATAGCTTAGTAATTAGCATGGTAGAGGAGATGAGCATGCATTGAAGCTTGGCTCTTGGTTGGATTTGCATCACAAAGCCAAGAGTTGTTGGTGTTGGAATTAGGGTTGCAGAGAAACGCACATAGCTTGGAGAAGACGAAGGAAGCTCAAGGCACACAATAGAGAGTGTGTTACTTGGTGTGCAATGGAAAGATAGATAGCCCTAGAGTGATGGGCATATATACAATGCTCGAGGGAAAAAACCTCCTAAGGAGGGAAAAAATGCCCCGGCGGTCCTAGTGTGTTTACACACATCACTACCACATGTATATGGTAACAACTCCCCCCTAGAGTGATGCAGTGAATGAGAGCTGGCACATGAGTAAAGGGAAGTGCCATGCCTTGAGGACATGATCAGTCCACAAAGGGGAGTAAGCCCAAAGCTTTGCGGAAAGCTTCAAGCTTCTCACGAGACAATTCCTTTGTGAAAAGATCTTTAGGGTTGTCCTGTGTTGGCACATAAGCCAACATGATCTCTCCTACTGAGAGCCTCTCCCTGACATAGTGGTAATGCACCTCAATGTGCTTTGTGCGAGCATAAAAAATTGGGTTCCTCGCAACTGCCAATGCGCTATGACTGTCATTGTAGATAGTGTTGGCAGTGTCCTGTCCAACACCCAAATCAGCCATAAGGAGTCTGAGCCATACACACTCAATTGTAGCTGTGAAGACTGCCCTGTACTCAGCCTCACAACTCGAAGTGGCCACAATAGGTTGCTTCTTGCTCAACCATGATATACATAAACTGCCAAGCATGAAACAAAAACCACTTGTGGACACTCGTGTGTCAAAACAACTAGCACAATTTGAGTCCGAAAAAGCATGTAAGTCTGGCGGCAATGATCCCCCCTTGGGATAAAACAAGCCAAGATGTAAAGTGCCACTAAGGTAGCGGGAAATCCTCTTGACAGCCTGCGAATGCTTAGACCCTGGGCTATGCATAAATCTGCTGACTTGTGAGACTGCAAACTGAATTTCTGGCCTCGTGTTGCATACATAAATGAGGCAGCCAACAGCAGTTTGGTAAAGAGTGACATCAGCAGGATCACCAGCATCATGTAGACTCAATTTCAAACCTGTTTCCATGGGAGTGGCAATAGGTTTGTAATCCTCAAGTCCAAACTTACATAGCAATGTCTCTATGTAACTTTTCTGACACAAGGCAATACCACCATCACAGTGCTTAAACTGTATACCCAAGTAATGATGCAATAGCCCCAAATCTTTCATCTTGAAAGTAGCATTCAAATCAGCCTTAAATTCAGCAATATGTCTCTCATTTGGTCCAGTGATCAGCAAATCATCTACATAAAGAACCACAATGAGAAGTACATCACCCTCACAATTTACATACAATGTGCTTTCTGTTGGACTGTTACGAAACCCTTGTTTAACCAAATGAGTGTCAGCTTTCTCATACTAAGCACAAGGAGATTTCTTCAACCCATACAAATCCTTGTTACATTTGCGCACTTTGTCCTCTTGTCCTTTCTTGACAAAACCATGAGGCTGCGTTACATAAACTTCCTCAAATATGTCACCATTCAAGAAAGCAGTAACAATGTATGATTGATGTACATCCCAACCAAAATGAGCTGCCAATGCACATAGAAAATGCACAGTAGTCATACGACAACTGGGAGAAAACGTCTCTTCATAATCTAGGCCTTTTGTTGTGCATAACCCTTTGCAACAAGTCGGGCCTTATGGTGATCGATCTCACCATCCGGCTTGCGTTTCAACTTGTAAACCCACTTCATACCAATGGCGTTTTTGCCAGGAGGCAAATCACATAAAGTCCATGTGTCATTTTCTATAAGTGCATCATATTCTGATTGCATGGCAACCATCCAATTTTCTGAATTCTGTGCTTCATCAAAAGATAGAGGCTCCTCAACATCTTGTAAGCTAGACACAGCCAAAGCATAACAATCTGATGCATAAGATGCATGGTGAGAGCCTGAACGAGTACGACTAGACAACGGTGCATCCATTTTACTGTCACGCAAAGTGTGCACCAGCCATTTTGGCATACCTCTAGCCTGCTCATTTTCAACCCTTTCCTCATCAAGTACATCATGTACATCTGCATCAGTAATAGGCTGATCTGTAACATTTTCAGAAACCCCCATAGGCTGTACATTTGCCTCGTTGGAACTTACATTCATATTTCCACCATTGAAAAGAGGCAACAAAGTGTCATAAATGTCCTGTGAGCTTAAATTATTGTCTCTAGTACATGACAGTAAGGGCTGAACAGAATCTTCCACAAACACTACATCCCGTCAAACAAGAATTTGTTTTGTTTGCGGATGATACAACATGTAACCTTTGCTTTCAGCACTATAACCAACAAAAATACATTTCACAACCTTACCATCCAATTTTCTGAGCTATGTTTGTGGCACCAAAGCATATGCCAAACAGCCAAAAACACGCATGTGCTCAATAGAAGGCTTTCTATCATGCCATGCTTCATATGGAGTAATAGATTGCAAAGATTTTGTAGGACACCTGTTTAGTACATAAGTGGCACACATGATGGCCTCAAGCCAAAAAGAATGCGGCAAAGCTTGACTTTTGACCATACATTGTGCCATTTCCATAAGTGACCTGTTTTTCCTCTCAGCAACACCATAAGGCACTGTACATTGGTGTTTTATCCCACGACTAGCCAGAAATGCATTGAATTCATGAGACATATACTCCCCCCCTCGATCGGAATGGAGGGTGCCCATAGTACATTTCGAAACATTTTCAGCCATAGCCAGAAATTGTTTGAAGCACATAAAAACTTCGGACTTCGCTTTAAGCGGAAATACCCATGTATGCCTAGAGTAATCAAAGTCACGAAGTAAAGGTAATTGCCCAAGGATGGAGTTTTCATGGGCCCACAAACATCACTATGCACAAGCTACAACCTGCATGTGGCCCGAACTGAACCATCCTTTGGAAACTTAGAACACTTCATCTTACCCAAAATACAGCCTTTACAAACATGTTTGACAGGTGCTTCAAGAGGCGACAAAGAAGCAACCATATTAGATTTCTGCAAACGCAGCAAATTGGCAAAATTTAGATGACCAAAATGTGCATGCCAAAGTTTTGTATCTGAAATAGCCCTTGAATCTGCAACAACATTTGCAAAATTTTGTCCACACTTGTCATACAAAGTGAGGTTATATAGCCCACGGCATAAAAGGCCAGATGCAACAATTTCATCACGAAAATTGAGATCATGAACTATACATCTGTCATCCACAAATTTGACTACAAGTCCAAGTCTAGCAAGTGTGTATACAGACAAGAGATTCTTCTTGATCCCAGGTACATAAAGTGCATCAACAAGTGTGAAGGAACTGCCATTTGTAGTAGTAAGCACAATCTTTCCAACTCCCTGAACCGGATAAGAGGCATTGTTGGTACAAGTGACTGAATTCCCATGAGGGACAGACTCGAGAGAGGTGAATAATTCACAATGTGAGGTAATGTGCTTTGTAGCACCACAGTCGAAATACCACACATGTGAATCTGCAACAACTAACAAGCATGCATCATGGACAGCAGGATTGTAAGTGCACTGCGCTAAAAGCCCATTCTGCATCAACATCAACAACACAGTCTCCTTTCATAGAAGACTCAACAATGGCTGCATTTGTAGTGAAACCAGCATTTGCAGTGGAACCACCCTCTTTCTTCTTAGCCTCTTTGGCCTTCAACTTAGGACACGACTTAATCAAGTGATCATTAGCTTTACAATAATGGCAATACATTTTCTTTTTTTTCCTTATCACCAAAATTTCCAAAGTAATTGATGACAGCAAAAGCATTAGGAACATAATTTTTTCCACTCGCAGCAGAACCATAAGAAGTGGTTGTATTGTTGTTACCACCCTTTCTCTGAGAAGCAATAAAAGCCTATTCAACTGCACGCTGCCTAGTCCTGTTTTTTCTAGAAAGTGACTCTTGCAACAGCAATGTGCATAATGCATCAAACTTGACAACTTTAGGATTTCCTTGGGTTATAAGTACTAGGAAAAGCCTGGTAAGAATCTGGTAAGGCATCAAGAACAGTCTGCACAAGGGAACTGTCTGAAATGACTTCACATGCAGAAATAAGTTGCTCATTGATATCCTTGACACTAGCAAGGAAAGTGTCCATAATCATCTTACTCATGCATAATCTTCGACGACAACTCTTTACGTAGCAAAGCAATTTTAGCCTCATTGCGACTTGAATAAAGACCAGCCAAAATATCCCAAGCCTGTTTTGCAGATTTTACTGAACGGATGTGAGGAACAATGGTGCGCTTCACAGACAATGCAATCAATGCATAATCCTACGCATCCTTTACATCCCAACGAGCTTGTTCTGCCATAGGCAAAACAACTCTAATAGTAGAAATCTTTGCAGCAAGACCTGCAACATCCTCAATATCGCCTACATCCTCAAAACCAGGATGTACATCAATGCCCTACACCATCTTCCAGACACTCTTTGACACAAGAACGTGTTGCATCATATAAGCCCACAAAGGGTAATTGTTCCCATCCAACCTGTCCTCAACAACACACATCTTGAAGACATCTGTGTTGTTGTGAGCCACGGTAAATGCTGCACTTGATGTGAAAACTGCTCGAAAATAGGAGAAATGGAGCGGGAACAACACATGCTATATAGCACAAACCATAGAAGACTGTAAGGCACCTGTTATGCAGAAATCGACAATGATAGAAATTTTGCACAAAATGACAAAATTGCCTGTGCAGACCCGCCTGTAGTGGAAATGGAGGCCGAAATGAGCTAGAATAAAAAATCTGAGCAGAATGAGCCCTACGAGCCCTCCCATAATATTTGTCGACCTGCGAACGCTCGCCAAAGCTCACTATAATCGGAGAAAATGAGCAGGCGTGTGCTGGAGCAGCTGGCGACTAAGCCCGGGAGGATGTAACCTGCTCTGATACCAAATGTTGGAATTAGGGTTGCAGAGAAACGCACATAGCTTGGAGAAGACGAACGAAGCTCAAGGCACACAATAGAGAGTGTGCTACTTGGTGTGCAATGGAAAGATAGATAGCCCTACAGCGATGGGCGTACATACAATGCACGGGGAAAAAAACCTCCTAAAGAGGGAAAAAATGCCCCGGCGGTCCTAGTGTGTTCACACAGAGCACTACCACATGTATATGGTAACAGTTGGTGTAGGCCTCCCTTCTCACAAGCTTGGAGTAGGTGATAAGTTTTCCATTAAAGCTTGAGAAGGAGAGAGAGAGTCTTCTTGCTTCACACATGAGCTTGTGTGTGAGTGTGTGAGATAATGCCTTGTAAAATTCAGCCCTCTCTCTCTCTCTTGGTCGACCCCTCTTGCTAATTACTCTTGCTAGCACCTCATTGGACCTCTCCAGGCTTAGCCAATGAAGAATAAGTAGTATAAGTGATAGCCTTCTAACACGTGTCCCCTTTTCCCTTTTGTGAGAGATTTAGGTAATTAATTAATGCAACTAAACTCTCATTGGACCCCTTTGTCTCCTAACCAATAGGAATCAGGCAAGCCATTGGGCTGCTGAATGCTCATTGAACCCCTTGGGAGACTGTCCAATAGTCTTCTAGAGAGCTTAATTCTTATTGGTTCTTTTATTAAGTGTTTTTAAATTAATTAAACTAGATTTACTCTAGCCTGATTCTCATTGGTCCACCTCCATGGCCTTCCAATAGGATTTGAGTACACCTTGTGGACATCTGGGCTAGGGAGCTGACATGTGTCCCTCATTCCCTTTGTGTAAAGGAAGCTTGTGAGTGGGTGTGTGTGTGTGTTTTTCTCTCTCAGCCCCTACTTGCAAGGCTATCCCCCTCCTTTGTAGGATTTGTGAAGACTTTTTTGGTACACACTAAGCATCCAATTTAACTAAGCTTGGACCATTGGACACAACCTTTGAATTTTGGAACCTTAGCATTATGGAAGTCTTAATGAGCTGAACCTTAGGGTCTTTAAAGCCCATTGTTGCACATTGCTCTTCTGCATATGCCCCCCCCCCGGTTGGATCCCTATTTTCCCTCCTTTGGATCCCTATGGTGGCCGGTCTGCCAGCTTAACCAATATTCTCTCTTAAAATCATAGTCGTGCTCGACTATGGGGTAGAGAAGATCAAGCCTATTCATTAGTCCTTTTTCTAGCAGGTAGAGGATCCCTACGTTACCCTACAACATCGTTCCAAAATGGATGACTAGTCCATTTGGCGCTTGAGAGCCTAAGCTTCCACAAGCATGTCTGCACATTAGTCCTATCAATCTTCCATAGCAGAGTGACAAGCTGTACTTGGTGTTTGGGAGACGTCGTCTCCGTAAACTTGATCTAGGCATGCATACTACTTCGCATTTGTGCACAATAAAGAAAAAGAGAGTCTTATAAGACAAAAACTTTGTTCATTTTAAACATTTGTACATTTGCTTACTCTAGGGAAGCATTGTAAGCATTGACAAGGTTTAGGTTATCCTTTGATTGTATGCCTTCCATCCATCTAGCATCTTCAAAAGGATAATTCTTAAACTTAATACGATATTGTCGTATAGTCTTACCGCCTCTTAGTACCTTGTCTTCATGTCGGAGAATGGACTCAAGCTGCAGCACCTCTTCTTGGTCCTCGATCTCCGGTGGGTCTTCAATAGTTGGTTCTTGAGGTGGTTCTCCTTTGTAAGGCTTTAGTAGGCTCACATGGAAAGCATGGTGTATGAGCCAATGGCTGGGAAACTTGAGTTGATAGGCCATCTCCTTGATTGGCCTAAGAATATGGAAGGGACCATAGTACCTTTTTGCTAACTTAGCATAGTACTTTTGGTGTCCTGTTGGATTCTTGCCCGTCGTGTGCCTTAATCGAGCCTTGGAAAATTTGAGTAAGACCCAATCATTTTCTTTAAAGGCTTGGGCTCTTCTGTGCTTATTAGCAGCAGCAGCCTTTTGCCTTTGCTGTGAGATAGAGATATCATCCTTAATCTTTTGGAAAGATTCTTGTAGGTCTTGGCTATACTCATCTGCAACGAAGATCTTCCCGTGTACCTTAAGTAGCAGGGCACTTTTTGATCTTCCCTCAATTACCTCAAAAGGTGCTTTCCCCGTGGAAGTATGTACAGTGTTGTTGTAGGCATACTCCACTAAGGGTAAGTACTTCTCCCATTGGGATCTTTGATCTACTTCCATTACGTAGCTTTTAGTAGATCAAGAATGGTTAGGTTAGCTATTTCACTTTGGCCATCCGTTTGTGGGTGATAGGTGTTAACCCTCACGCACATTCCTATCACCTAAGACGGACGCCGTATTATTTATTTGGTAGAGTCAGTACCGGGCTTGTCGGTCCAATAAGAAAAGGGTAAGAGTGATCGCCGATGAGAGGCGCACTCTAACTGGAACATTCAAGGGATTAGTTGGCTAAGCATGGGCACCCAAGTGTGAATGGGGCGAGCTCATATAAAAGTCAACTAGACCTAAAAATCACTTATTCTCTCATTTTTGCAATTGAAGAGTGCTCTTGCTCCATCTCCATCTTCTTCTTCTTCACCTCTTTGTGTGTGTGTGTGTGTGTGTGTGTGTGCGTGCGTGCGTGCGTGTGTGTGTGTGTGTGTGTGCGCGTGAGAGAGAGAGAGAGAGAGAGAGAGAGAGAGAGAGAGAGAGAGAGAGAGAGAGAGAGAGAGAGAGAGAGAGAGAGAGAGAGAGAGAGAGAGTGCGATCGAGCATTGTGGCGACACGAAGGCGTGAGCGCGGCTTAGCGGCGTCTCCCTCTTCTTCATGGCGAGGAATCCTCTACGACAGCAAGCGTAGAGAGGTGAGTGACACACCATCGTTTTCTTTGAGATTACTAGTTTAGGCTAGTTGTGTGCTTGGAGCCATCTGTGGCTTGCACACAATGTACTGGCAAGTTCTTTGCATTGACACGTGCGACATACGCGCACATTTTTGGCACCGTTACCGGGGAATGCCATACACTAAGCTTGATTTTGTGGTGCAATTTCAATTGTAGGAAAGGTAGGGAAGGAAGGTGTGTGTGTTGAGAAGAAGGATTTTGTTTTTGCTACTGTGTATTTCTTTGTTAATGAAGTTTTGAAAGGTACTGTGTTTTCTCTGTGATAAGGTGTTAGTATTAAGGTTGTTAGTGCTGTGTAATGTAAAGTACAGTAAGTAGGAAGTAGATTTGTTAGAGCTAATGAAGTGTGTTAGTGTGTAACAGTAGGTGTATTAGTTGTAAGTAGGTAGGTAGAGTGTGTGTGTGCTCGCGCGCAGGGCACGACGACCTTATCCAAAGAAAAAAAAAGGTAGGACCGGGATCAAGAATATCTCCAAGACCAAAGCCCAGACCTAAGCCCAAGCTCACGCTCGGGCTCAGGCCTCTGTCGTCCTTTAAAATTACGAATTTTACCTTCACACGTAGCTAAAAATCGGCTTTTTTGAGGACCAACGGAGCTTCAGGTGATCGAACATTGTGCTGTAAAGCACACCGTGACCCTCTAAGTGATATGCTCATTTTGAGATATCACGCACTTTAATAAAAAAACCGATCATTAAAAAACATTAAAAAGCATAAAAAAACGAGTGAAAACGGACACCTAAAAAAGTAAGAGGTTAACCTTTGAGGTTATTCGCCAACGCTTGTAGGGTGCCAAAAGCACATGCATCTGTGCTCTGGTCGTGTGCTAGAGACGGAGCAACTAGAGAGAATTTTGACTTACACGAGTTCTCAATATCCACCTACCTTAGGTTCTGAGCCCTCGGCGGGGATCCAAGGTAGTACAAACCAAGACGCAAACATAGCGGCTAGTGACTCTTTGACTACGACGTCATGTAGGGTTTTCCAATGCCTAATCCCGATAGCTCAAGCCAAGACATGCATGCCATGGGCCCGCAGTCCGGACCGAGCGTGCTTAGCCGCTTGAAGGAAACCTTTAGTAGAGCCACTCGCTCCGAACATGGAGCTAATGATATAAATAAGGGGGGTGGGGAAGTAAATTAGCCATTCATGATCAACGTAGACCCTATGCCCTTAGAGAATGTGCATGTGAATACTTCATTCACTGCACCTCCTGACTCTTCAGAGCTATTACCCTCCGAGGTCATATTACCCGATGGTAGAAGCCTTGTCGAAGTCCAAGAGGTTGAGCGGTATATCCTTGCAGCGAGGAAAAAGGAAATCGAGAGCTTACGCAAGGTGGAGCAACAAAGAGAGTTAAAAGCGAAAGACCCTATGTCAATATCCTTGCTAAGAGAGCAATCGAGTGCTCTTGAATTAGCGACCACTAAGGGTCAACCCCTAGAAAGCAACATTGCATCTAGCTCAACGGACACCCCTAGCACCTCAATCCTAGATGGAGCGTTCTTAAATGAGAACTGAGAGTACGAACTACAAACGGAAACTCTAACCGACCTATACACAGGTCACACCTATCACGTGGATTGGTTAGATGTCCTACAATCCACAATGGGTGCTACTATTGTGGAGGATCAACAACAAAGAGTTTGTGAGGTCATCCATAGGGTCATTGAGTTAGAGAGGCAGAACAAGGGGATCCACATGCCTTCAATGGGTCTCATGAGATTCTTGGATACAGGAAAGTCTAAATAACCGACCTTATCACAAATGGAGACTCCCTCGGTAAGTCCGATGGATCCTCCATATTTTGTTTCGCCAGGGGACTCAGTGCAATCTGAGCCCGCAAGTGATAGCTTTACCTTTCCAAGTCTAGCTCATCTTTCCCTTGATGACACCACGGCTACTGAGGCAGTCTGGGGCGGGCAACAAGAGAGGCGACCTCTAAACACCCCTCAAGGCTCCTGTGCTACTCAATTGGGGCTGGGGTAACCACAAGCACAACACAACAACAAACCCAGAGCCAAACCCAAACAAGATAAGGCACCACCTAGTTATGCTATGAGAACTAGGACGCAAGATAGATTTTGTCACAATCAAGAAGATACACCACAAAAACAGACACAAGCAACCTCACACCAAGACACACACAAAATGGACTAGAGAGAGCTAGAGCAAAGGGAAGAGAGAGAGGAATGGATCTTGCGTAATACCTTATTTGTGACTTGCAAATGGAGATGGTTCGTTATGTTTCTATAGTAGAGCTTGTACAAAAAACTCACTCAATGCTTAGTGAATGCTAAACATTGCCAACACACACATACTGTCTTAGGGTGTGGGAGACCTCTCACCACAATACCCTCTTACAATGAACACAAAATTGGCAATGAAAACACACTAAAACACTTTCTAAAGCAAGATCAAATGATAGAACTCAAAATACACAAGTCACCTTGAATTCACTAAACCGTATCATACAAGTGGAAGGACAAAGATTCAAACGTCGAATCACGCCTTTGATGCACCAAACCTCAATTTATTTCTGATGGAAGAACACATACGCTAGTGGTTTTGAGATTTGAACTCACGCTCTCTCACTTGCAATGTGTAGCTTGAAAGCTTCTCTCACACCAAGAGTGAAGCTCACAAAGTGGTTGATACACCTAATTCTCTCCTCACGCATAAAGTGTTGGGGTGCTATGTGAGATATTGGAGGTTGTTTTACAAGAAGGAGAGGGGCCTATTTATAGGTTGGAGACCCCTCATTAAGATTACTGGAAATCCTAATTTACAAGCTAAAAAATCAGGATTATGATTTTTTCTGAATATCAAAACATTGCGGGCCTTCTTTGTCTCCTTGAATATCAAAATATCATGGATGTGGGATCAAAAGAGAGCATTATTGATGGTAGATAAGGTGAAAGTAGAGTTTTAAGGAAGGAGAGAGAGAGCAAAAGAGAGAGAGAGAGAGAGAGAGAGAGAGAGAGAGAGAGAGAGAGAGAGAGATACTATGCACATGTCTTAAGGTGAGGTGTCTTTTATGGTTAGGTCAATGGCTATTTTGTGTTAGTATGTTAGTGGTTAGTGTTAGTAATCACAAGAAAGTTAATGATATATTTACAATGGGTAGAATGGGGTGGATGGTTGAAGTAAGATGGTTGAATGAAGTGAGCAAATCCTTGTGATGGTGAAGCTTGAAGAAGTTTTGGACTTACTTGTGTAGGTTCTCAAAATGACTATCGATCTTCTTCTTTGTCTTCTCTTCTTTACGCCACCGCCGCCAAGGTTGATTATCGCAATGAAAATGGTAATTTGGTTGATGATATCTCTTGATTTTCAGAGGTTAAGCATGGTTTACATACTGAATTTTATGTATATAGAGAAGGGGTAAGATGGAATTGTACTTTGAAGATAATAGAGAGAGGCATAGAGATGGTATATGTACATGGAGAGCTCATATGAGAGCTATGGGAGTAAGAGGGGAGGTTAATGGTGAAGAGATGAGAGAAACTATGAAAGGTGCGGGTTTGAGTGAGGGATGGAGAGGAATGAGTGCGTGTGTGTGTAGAAGTGTGGAAAGAGGTGACTATGGGCTACTTGTGAGAAAAGTGAGCAGATTAGGGTCCACTAAAAAAAATCCTAGCTCACCGGTGGTTGCTCCAAAAATCACCAAGATGTTGAGGTGATTATTCAGCTCTTGGTCCACATTTTCTCTTTTGACCACCACTCCAAATTCGGAGTGGAGATGGGTGCCAAAAATCTCACCAAAAAGCCCGTTTTTTATGCGTGCAAAAGTCTTTTAGTGGCCCCCTCCTTTGTTGAATTTGTACAATGCCTCCAAGAGTGAGTCCCTCCTTTGTCATATCATAATACAAAGAATCCAAGTTTCCCTTTACACATGCATGGAGAAGGATTATTGGTGAATAAAGCAATATATACATGGTGGGACTAGTGTATGGACTATTGATGGATTTTAGCTCAATGAGCACATGGTGTTAGAATAATGAGTAAAAATAATTTAAAAAATATGGAGGAATTATGGATATGGAAAGATATTGGAATCATATGATATGGTCCCTCTTTGTATTATTTTGGGTGAAAGAGGAAAGGGTATGCAAGTAAATAATATAATAAACGTGACTAAGGGAGTAGAAATCAATTTTTTGTTTTCACGAGGGTGAAAATGTGGGGGTGATTTGTATAAAAGAAAAATATGAGGTTAGAGTATGTACACATTGGCAAAAAATATAATTATGGTGCAAGAGGATGAAAGAAGGCATACACAGGTTTAATAAAACACACACCTAAGTATGAATATTTAAATAAAATACCAAAATAATTATAAAAATCCCTATATTTAGGCCATATATAGAATGCAATATTTACATGCAAATGGGCCATAATATATTTTATTTGTTTGATTTTTTATTTTTTTTTGACTCAACCAGCCCAAATGACTAGCTAGCTGAGGATTTTAAGGAGATATGGGAAAAATTCCCTAACTCACACACGGCTATGTACAGTGAAAAGGTAGGGATAGCCATAGTGTTTGGGTGATTTTGGTAGGGTGAGGTAGCTCACTATGGCAATGTTGAATAGCCGAAAAAGGGCCATCATTAGCCCTCCCCCAGTATGATAGTATATTCATGTACCATCATAGAGCATCTTTTTCAAAGAGAGTGCTTCAAAGTCCTTGACGAGATCTTCATTTTTTGGAACCTTGGCATTTTGGCTCGAGTTACACTCATGCTGCATGGAACAATACTTATATGAGATAGCTGCCCTTTGACAGATCTTTGGTAGATCCTTTGGTAGAAGGCGACTCAAATAGGGCTTCAAGCGATAACCATTCACCTTCCTAGAGTGCTCTTTCACATTCAAGTCCATAAGTTGATAGGAACTTGAATTGAAAACCTTCTTAACTCTTCCATTTAGTTTCAAATTTGGCATCAAAACGATTATCAAGTCGATTGTCATACCTTAGCACAAGACCTCCTTCATTGATGCCTTTGTCCTTTGGTTTCTTGTCAAGCTTCTTCTTCGCGTGTGTAGCTTTCCTCTTGTAGCACTCGTATGCTGCTTCTCTTTTCCACTCAAGATCAGCTAAGGTAAGAAGTCGATCCATCCATGCTTCTTGATCATCTTGTGCTTCTTTGCCATGAAGTCGCATTGTTGGAATGTTGAGCTCAATTGGTTGTAAAGCCTCTTGACCATAGACCAAGTGAAATGGTGTGAACTCTGTGGCTTCCTATATGTGGTTCGATACGCCCACACCTCTCCACTTGGGTTGAGCAACACTAGCCCTCCCCCTGCTTTTCCTGTGGCTCGTGGAAAAGCTCCATCAAAGAACAAGGTAAAAGCATTAGGAATACTTTTTGTTGGTGGCAATGGTAGGGTCTTTATTTCAGGCACCTTAATCTCCTTCTCATGTACCCTATAAGTGAGAATCCCTGTTAATTGTGCACACACACAATCTTCTACCTTGAAAGAGTATTGAAATTTTTGCAACTCCATAATCCACTTTGAGATCTTAGTACTAAGATTCATTTGAGATGACACCCAAGGGAACAAATTTTCTGGTGAGAATTATGAAAGGTTTTAGTAGCAGGTAGGATCTAAACTTTCTCACCGCAAACATGAGAGAAAGCATCATGAGTTTTGCTTCTGTGTAGCCTCTCTCCAAGGCATTCATGACCCTACTAGCAAAGTAGATGGGTCGCATCCTGGTACTGTGGGGATCTTGTTGTAGCAACACAACACCAATTGTTTCTTTCCCAACACTAGAGCTAACAAAGAATGTGTACTTCCAACAAGGAGGCATGAGTGTTGGTAGCTCTGACAGGATAACTTTAATGTTACAAAAGTACTCTTCAAGCTCATCATACCATGCAAATTCTACTTGTTGTGTCAACTTTTGCAAAGGGTGAAACAACTCTGAAGCTAAGTGAATGAAGCGTGACATATACTTCACCTTTTGAATGAATGAGATGACCTCTTTGAGATTCTTGGGTGATGGGAGCTCAATAATAGCCTTTGCCTTTGAAGGATCCACATCAATGCCTTTATAGGAAACCTTGTGACCAAGCAAGATCACTTCATCCTCACCTATGTGACACTTGTCGGGGTTGAGTTGACCTCCCATGTCGTAGAGCTTCTTTAAACCTTCTTCTACCCTTTGTAGATGCAATGATTTTGAGCTATAAATGCAGAAATCATCAATGAACACCCTAATTGACATTCCAAAGAATGCTTGAAGTACCATGTTCATGAAACGTTGGAATGTTGCAGGAGCATTTGTCAAACCAAATGGCATGACTCTAAAAGCATAACAACCCCAAGGAGTGATTAAGGTTGTTTTCAATTGATCTTCCAATGCGATACCTATTTGAAAGTAACCTGAGTAGCCATCACACACAGTGTACTTCTCATGACCAGCTACCTCATTTAGTATTTCATACTGAAATGGGAGGGGAAAGTGATCTCTTTTTTTTGCCTCATTGAGTGGACGGTAATCCATACACACCCTCCACTTGCCGTTTTTCTTAGGAGTGACAACAACGGGAGAGACCCACTCTGAATTCTCCACTGGATAAATGAAACCTGCTGCTAGAAGCTTTCTTACCTCCTCGAGTAAATCCTGATCCTTGATGACTCCTAGCCTTCGTAGCTTTTGAGCCTTAGGTGTGGCCCATGGCTTCAACTCAATTTTGTGTTGAACAACATCTACTCCACGCACATCGGTGTAGAAAAGCCTAGGAAATTTCCTTAACACACCTTTGAACTCCTCTCTTTCATCTTTTGTAAGTGTTGTAGACAACATACCTTCTAACATTCCTTCATCTTGCACATTTTGGTTCTCTTGAGTACCTACCTCTTCCAAACCTCGACAAGAGGTCTCCTAGTTGTTTGGCTTAAACCTTACCCCCATGACTTTGATGGAAGACTCCTCTTCAGTAATGCTTCCGCTACTTTCTTCTTCTGAAGTGTTATCAGTCCAATCTTCTTTCGTCTCACTTTGAAATGATTCTTCATGGAGCTCCTCTTCGCGTTTCTCCTTCATGTCAAAGACAACCTTCTTATGATTGTCATTCCTGCAAATTAGCTTTCCACTCTCCCAATCCTGCAAAGCTCGCATTCTCATTAGCCATGGTCTTCCTAGGATAAATGGGTAACCATTTCTTTTGGTAGTCATGACATAGAAATCCACTGCCTTCTTAATGCCAAAGGCCTCTACAAAAATATTTTCACAAATGCCTACACACCTAGCCTTGCTATTGTTTGCCATCTTGACTTTAATTTCAGGTGTCTCATGGATGTGCATGCCTAGTCTTTGCATGAGCCCCTCTGTCATGATGCAAATTTGTGCACCCCCATCCACTAGACCTTTCCTAACCAATCTTCCTTTGATGTAACAATCTAGCACAGGTGTAATATCCTCGTTCATTTCAGCATGTGCAATTTTTACAACAGGCACACTCTCTTTTACCTTTCTCCTAGTACTAACTGCCTTTGTTAAATCCCTTCTAGCTTGTGGACATAATGCAAGGATTTGAGGCCATGAGATATCAGGACCCTTACCTCGCATGTCTTCCAACAGGTTGTATGGAGCCATACCATGTCCAAGAGGGAAGTCTTGGAGATTGATACGACATCGAGTCCTCTTAGCTTCCTTGGTCTCCTTTGCCTTCTTGCCTCGTCCATGGTCACTCTGTGATGTGACACCTTCTTTCTCTTTACCTTTGCCTCGGCCACGCTTAATGCCATTTACTTCAATGTCACCCTCTTTGGATTGTGTGACTTCTACAACATTGACATTTCAGCCAGGCAAAGGTGAAACTCCTTCCACCCCTTGTGGAGATGGTCTTGGTCCACTTGGCCTTTGTAGAAGCCTCGGTTGTTGACGAGCTTCTTCACCTGCATTCATCACTGGGTAATTCAAGTTAGGTCTCCCTGTCTCCCCACGGGGCCAAGGACAATTATACATCCCATGTACAGACTCTCCGCAATTCCAACATTGCAAGACTCTCCTAGGTTGTGGATCTCGCTCTTCAGACTTCTTTGCTTGTCCCTTTGGACCTACAGCTTGTGCAAGGTGAATACAGGCTGCTTAAAGATTCATTTAACTTCTCAATCACTTCCACCGTTACCTCAGGAAGCTCCCTAGATGTTGATGCTTGTGACTGACCTTTCGGTCTCAGACCTTCTATTGGAACCTCTCCCCTTAAGCACTTGAGTTTTCTATATTTCTCAGCAGCCCTAGTTTCAGCTGCATCAAAGGTAGCAGGTGCACCCGCCTCAACTTTTACCTCAAGGTCAGGAAAGAGTCCGGCTATGAACCTCTTCTTCTTTAGGAACTTTGCACCATCACCATGGTTAGCAACATTTCTCACCCATATAGCCCAAAGACGTAGAAACTCTTGCTTGCACAAGTAGTAGTCATCTAAGTCTTTTTGCTTATGAGAACAATGTCTTGCCATAGTTTTTGAGTGTTTTGGGGATCAAAGAAGTATCTCTTGAAATGATTCACAACTTTCGTGTAATTCCCTTTAACTTCCTCAAGCAAAGAGTCAAACCAAGTGCTAGATTCTTTCCTAAGGACCACCTCAAACATCTCTACACGTTCTTGATCAATTACTATCCTCTTGATACGACAAGACATCTTGAAATTTGCTAAAAATAATTCTGCATCCTCTCCAGGCTCTCCAAAGAAAAGAGAATATCCAGACATTTGGCGTTGGGCCTCCATTGAATCAGTTTCAAGGTGACAACACGTTTTTGTTTGTTTTTTTTAAAAAGATTTACACAGTAATATTTTCTAAATTGCAATCTATTCTACAACAAAATAAAAATATTCACACCAAATGATCTATGATAATAAATAAGAGGCAGGATGACAGGGTTTGGTGACGCCAGAATTTCTCCTACTCTTTGGACACCAAACATGAACACCATACGTTGTTGAAAGTGAATCTTCCTACTAATTGCAACGTTTATTCTAATGTGTGGAGTGAAATGGGAGGGGAAAACCTATATTCCTAGGCCATTATCCATGGTCTATACATGACCTAATGCTTAAAACAAAACAAAAATATAGACGTTCAAACTAAGCTCGTACCTAATGAGAGGCAAAATAAAGGAATTTATTGATGCGTTTATCTCTGCCAACCTAAGGGGACCTAAAATTCTACGAATTACACGTTGAAATTGAAACTTAGTACTAACAATTATGTGTACCTTTTGCCTTGCAATGGGAATGAAAGGATCATACACATTCTCGTGATTCATGCAACCTACATTAGGAAAAGTTTGGACTCAAAAAAGGACTTTTTGGCGTTAGAGAGAGATGTTGTTCGACCAATAGAGTTTGAGTCACCACAACGGTAGCTCCAATTTATTTGATTTTTATCTAAAAATTTTGCGTTTTCAAAAAAGAGTTTTTTCTGTTAAAAAGATCTGAATAAGAAGATACGACGCGATTTGTGAAAATTATTCCCTTGCCATGGGCGACGAACGCCAAATGTGTCATAACTCACATTCAATGAGGCACACCTTTTGATGAACACTTTTCAAGCTACTACTTCTTGTGTAAACTAGTGAGCCTCTTTTCTTTTATCGTTTTTGCGTAGTGTCACTTCGCAGCTAATAGAAGCAGAGATGGAAGGAAGATGACCACGACGA
The DNA here is from genome assembly GCF_014529385.1 of Adiantum capillus-veneris. Taxonomy (NCBI): domain Eukaryota; kingdom Viridiplantae; phylum Streptophyta; class Polypodiopsida; order Polypodiales; family Pteridaceae; genus Adiantum; species Adiantum capillus-veneris. The sequence goes on from NC_140950.1 coordinate 11,091,252, forward strand.
CCATCCGCCTCTGTTAAATCTGTAGGACTATTCAACAGCTATATTGCTAAAAACTGTGTGACTACTATATTGCTAAAAAGTTTTTAAAGATCCTTCAAGTTATTTTGTTGACTATTTCTTGTGACGATTCTCTTATCTTTTGTTTTTATAGATATTTATCCTTCTAACAAAGAAGACTGGCAACCAGTTGAGTGCATTATTGGTATTTTTTATGCTTTTTATGCTTCGGTGGGAGAACTTATGTACAGAACTAGTGCGAGAAGAGCTCTCGCAGAGAGGGGAGTTTTATTTTACGACTACTTTTACAACGCTTCTTGCTCTGTCCATGGATTTGGCACTTTGAAACCTTTCCCTCTTCCCCAACAAGATTCCCCAAAGTGGCCAGTTTTAACTTTAGAAACCTCTGAGTGTTTTAAACTCAAGCTTCATCAGGAAATTTTGAAGTGTTTGCGACCAAACATTGCAAACAGGCAAGTACGAGTCAGTCTATTTATGCCATTACATGTCTTTATAGATTTCTTCCACGATGAGGAGGTCAGAAAAACAAAAACCATGTTCATCTGCAAATCCCAAACTTGCCTTGATTTTTTGGATGATAATTGGGATGTCAGTGATTCTGAAGGCATTTTGTGCAAAGTTGACAAGCGCTCAGTTGTGTGCAAGTGTATGATAGCATCACAGAATTTTGTAGTTTCTTTCTACTACATGAGGTGGCATCGAGTGAATGGTCAGTTGGTAGCTATGGATCAAGATTTAAGTGACAATGCTTTTAATCCCTTGATGTCCATCGAGATATGGTTTTCAAATTATTTGCTTACAATTGTTGTGGTCAGATCAAATGTCACTTTAAGACAGGTTCGAGAGGATCTGTTAAATGAGTCCAGTCTCAATTTGCCTTCAAAATTTGTTTTCAAGTGTAACATGCGAAAGGTACTAAGCTACATCTATTACTTTTATACGTTGATGTTTCTATCGTGCTCATGTATCCCAATGTCTTATCGCGTACGTTGCATTGCAGGTACCTCACAGACAAGAAAATACGACTCTTTGTGCACAGATTACCAGCGACAGACTTGAAATAGTGAACTAACTGTACACAATGATTCAAATACTATTCTCAAATATTACTCGACAAAGGCAGCTCTCTACATTACCAAACACCATTGGATCCTCCCTCTCCCATTTTTTTGGAAAGCTGTACACAACATTTTGTAAACTGTGAACCATAATCAAAACAAAAGTCAAATTTTGATCCACTGCTTGTAATCAATTTGTCAAAAGTACATTTCATAATCTCTTTCTAATCTTGTGCGTGCGGTGATGTGGGGGCTGTCGGTTGAGGTTGAGGAGAGGTGGTGGCTTGGGGGTTTGGGGGCTCTGGAGCTGCTTCATGAGTAGGAGAGGTGCGGGGTGGGGAGTTTGAGGGTTCTGAAGCTATTTCTTGAGGACGAGAGCTGGTGGGAGCTTGGGTTGGGGAGGCATCTGGGGAGATATTGATATGTGCTTGTGTTGGTGTGGCAGACACGGGGTATCTTATCGGCGGAGGCCTAGACGTGGGCCTTGGTGTTGGCGGGATAAAAGCATCACATGCTCCGTCTGGACGCATGGTCGCGCAATTGATCAAGTTTTCAATCATTCTGTTTCTAAACGAAGAAACATCAGCCTTTGAATAATCTGCCAAATTTCTTACTTGGATTAAGAACGTCATGTTTATTAACATAGCTACTAACTTATTAAGATACAAATCTGTAAACGAGTGTCAAATGCTTACACTTCTACGACTTCCATCAAGCATGACCCCTAACAAAATTTCTGCATTGATTAAGACCCTCCATCCACAAGAGTAGGCATCGTCCTGCTTAGGGACTTTGCAACTAATAATCGTAAGATTCTCATATATCTGCTCTTGCGGTAAAGCTTCAAGAGCAGACACAAGCTTCCGAACAGATATGCGCAAAATCCAATTAAATTTCATAAGCCAATTTTAAGAAAATTCTATGCGGCGATGTCGAACAAAATACAAAACCTCTTACCTACGTACTTCACCATGAAATCCATGGGATGAATTAGCAAGGTAGCACCGGTTTTGTTCAAGGTGTAAGAGAACAAGACTCCAATGAGCGCTGTTACAAATAAACATAAGCAAAACATATGTCATCACAAAAAATTAGAGTTCAAGATAAAATAATTTCACTATTGAAAACATTGCGTACCCTTCATGATAAGCCAGAACAAAAAATTTTGTTGTCTTCATGTTCACTGACTGGAACCAATCAACTACTTCCACTAAAGATGTATCCTTGGCCGTCAAAACGACCGAGAGGTTCGAGTCAAGGATGGCGACATCATCTTGCATATTCCAAGGAAAATTTGAAACTACAAAACTGTAAAGAAATTCGTGTCATGCAAAATTGAATATATTAAAAGAATTTATTGTGAAAAAAAGAATAGCACGCACCAAAGCAAGCAATTGATGATTGAGTCTGTGAGTTCCCTCGTCCGGTTCTTTAAAATTGCAATCTCGTGGGGGTGATAGGGAAAATACAGAATGCGTCCCCACACAGGAAGGCCAACATGGAAATAGGGAAACAGCAATGACAAATCATCAGCGTTGGCGTCGTTGATGGCATCTGCCGTTTGTTCCTCCATCATCTCAAGGCGTAACTGCTCCAATCTTTCACTATCGTCTTCTGTTGTGTCCCGCTCGGTGTTGAGACGGGTGCTGTATCGATGCATTTGTGTAGACACTTCATGAACTTTGACTGTGTCAATAGGTGGGATTCTAAGAATATTGTCCATCTTTTGGTCTGAAATACCGGCAGGCGGTATTGTTTTGTCATACCTGAACCTGAGAAGGCGAAGTGTGTTGATGTCTCACGGCATCAATGTTGTCCTATGGGCGTGGGCCAAGAGAATGTAGTTGTCCTGGAAAAGCTCTACAAAAAAATCCTCGGCGTCCTTGTGCAAGCACCCCATTGCACTTCGAGACCACCGAAAATTCAGGTTGTGTTGATCGCAAATCTCGCGAACAACTCTCTGGAATGGCAGTTTAGGTATTGCCAATGAAATGTGCTTTTGGAGCTTACGAAGTTCGAGTAGAACGCTCCTATTCTGCTCGTATCTTCTTCTTCGCATTGTTGCCCGTAACTGCGGCATGGTCTTGCCCGGAATCACCTGCAATGTTGACGGTTGCACTGTAGAAGAGCTAGCCTGGCCCTACGGACCAGACTGCCAGGATAAACCTTCCTTGCTGTTTCCTTTGTGCGGGCCATGACTTGAACGAGGAGAATGCGAGGAAATATGGAAATCTAGATTTGGGTAAAAACGCAGAGTGAGTAGAGACACTTCAGAAAAAACGATGAGAAAAAAAGGGGGGGGGGGGTGTTTATATTAGCGGAATAAGTATAATGAGAAGAGGCGGCTGCATTAATCATGACATCGCGAGGTATGACGGGAAGCGTGCGAGCATTATGATTACGCCACGTGGCACGACGAGGAAAGAAGCGCCCCAACGGGTTGCCCTAGCAACAACAGTATGTCGCAACACAACGTGAGGAGGGGGACATGAGTACTTTGGACTGGCCGTATCGTGTTATGACGCGACAACAAGCTGTCGTGGCAAAACGCGATAGCGGTGCTTTTGTGGAGCGGCGGCACCAGTTTCGCGTTGTGGCGCGACCGTTCCACGGCGGCTGACACGTGGCGTAATCATCATGGCGACTGCAGAATGCACAGGTGACGCGACAAAAAGGCATCGCGACAGTAGGCCCTCGACTCGAGTACTCTGTACTGGCCGTATCGTATTATGACGCGACAACAAGCTGTCGCGCCAAAACGCGATAGCGGTGCTTTTCTGGTGTGGCGGCACCGGTTTCGCGTTGTGGCACGATCGTTCCACGGATGCTGACACGTGGCATAATCATCACGGTGACTGCATGATGCACGGCGGCCCCATGATGCACATCAATCGATGTCATCAATGTCCTCGGGAGTCCTATAAATATGACTTGCTCCCCCATTTTCCCTTTGTTTGGATGTTAAGCTCTCTTGTCTATCTTCGCTTTTGAATTTCCGTTATGGACCCCTTCAATGTTGAAGCAGAGGAGGAAGTGCCTTGCTCTGAGGATGCCCCCCAAGACAAACTATCTCATTTTCTATACCGCATTGGGCTTCAGCAGCGCGAGACAGAGATCAGGCCGATGTTCAATCCAGATTTTTCTTTGCATGAGTGGATTGTCTCCGCGCAACATTACCTAGTATCAGGTTTTGCGCAGACCTACCAGCACCAAACGTCCGGTGGCACTGTCGAGATACAAGGAGTTTGTTTTGTTCACATGAAGGATATCAATTCGGACTCCTCCAAGAAACACATATTTTCTAGGAGTTGCCTTAAGCTGCCAGTGCACTTGCGGATAACAGACTACAAGTGTACACTTCATAAGTGTCGAGTGGCTGAATATTATGCAGGTTTTATTTTATATTTGCATTTAATTTTGGATGAGCATGTTGATGCTGCAGAGGCCTCGCCAGAGGATCAGACTAGGGAGGGTCAAGAGCCCAAGTCTCGGGGAAGCCTTGCCTTGCAGGTTTCAGAGGGAGTCCAGCTTCAGGAGGGTGCTTTGCCTACTAGTGTTCTACCTACCATACCTATTGGTGATTTGCAGTATGTCATGCTTAACAAAATTATGGAGCTTTTTGACCTTCGAGAGGACTACTGCCTTGCCATTGTGGCACAGAATCTCGAAGAGGATGATGCTGTCATTGACCCTGAGCACGACAAGTATTCTGTTATAGATGCCCCTGTAAATGACGATGAGTTCGTTGACCCCGCAAGTGCACTTGTGATGATTTACAAAGATGTTTCTAGGTATAAGCGCACGCTTCCAACAGAAAAGGAGTTCATGGAAGTGCAAAAAAAGCTAGGGATTGAAGAAATGGGTAAGGCAAGCACTTCTTCATCATCTTTGGCCTCAACCTCCAATGCGCCCACTGGAGGTCAGGGTGGCATCAACCTATGGAATGAGGACTTACTTGAGGACGATGAAACTAGAAGGTAATCTTTTTTATTTACCTTACCTTTTTGGTTTCTACTTATCTCATTTCATAACTTTAATTTGTTGCAGTTGGTGGTCTATGATGATACCTTCATTCCTCGCCCTCGTGGACGAGGCATGGGAGATTTAGGGAAGAATTCCTCTCTCGGCCAATACTTAAAGAATCTTAAGTATCCGAGTTTTTTGGTCTTCCATTCGTCCTTCTCCAATGACAACGTGGAGCTACCCTTGATGACGTTGAAGACACTTTCAAGATATTTGGGAGGGGTCGTCATTAGGTGGAACGCAGATAAAATAATGCTTTTAGAAAAAAAGGCCGCATTGTATATATTTGGCCAAGGGCCAGGAATGTATGGTTTGCGTAGTCTCTATTTTTTGACCCAAGCAGCATATGGTTTGGCATGCGGAATCACTGACCCTGTGCAATTACTAGAGTATGACAAGCATGCTATGTTTCGCAATAAACAACCAATTGCGCATCTGCCTACTGAAGAAATGTCTCTTGTGGCTGTGGAGGTGGAGACAAATGTACTATCGACAAACGAGCCTGCAGGACTAGGTTGCCAAAAGACCAAGGCAAGAAGAAGACGATAACACACAGTAGGCAAAAAGGCCAGAATATTTTGTAACTTTTCCTGACGAAGATGAAGAATAGAGAAGCTCCAATGTATATTGTCGATGCCAAAAAATAGTATATTTTCTATCAAAACAATGAGTACATTATGTTTCTCACTTTTGTGACTGGTTGTCTTCTCTTGGCACAAAAAATTATATTGGTTACATGCGCTATCTTTAGGAAGTCTCAAACAACTTGGGTCGGGGTTGTCCAAGTTTTTCCAATGCGTTCTTTTTGAAGTCGCCACTCTGCATGTCGCGATGCCGCAGAAGATGCCTCCCATATTTTCTTCTTCCGTCGTTTGCTTGCTAATCTCATTGCTTGGCCAATCTGACAGTCTTTGACACATTCCTTTTGGTGTGTTCTATGCATAAGTTTTCGATGAGTCCATTGATGTAGTTCCTTCAAACTATTGGCTTTGTTTGCACCACCTCCGTGACGAGTGTGGCTGAAATAGCCAGTACGGGCTTGGTAGTGAGTTTTCTCCATACCGTGTGTAGACCATATAGCCAAGCTACCATACTGCCTAGCAAACCAAGGTATGTGGTTGCATATGATATGCTGCAAAAAAGACCAGCCTATTGTTTATATGTAAATATATAATCACAATTTTATCAAATAAAGTAATATACCATGTAATGAGTTATGTGTTGATTTGTCCATGCAACTATGAAAGACCTGTGGAAGGTCTCCAGAGCGTCTTGAAACAATGAATAGTCAGTATCTCTCCAAGTATTGAGCTCACAAAACTTGAATATAGAATCCAAACTTTTCCACACATTCGCTTTGCGAGTCCTTGCTGCACCATTGTCTGCGTGGTCAACCACTGCATTGTGCAGGTTTCTCCACCGGTTGTATCTCAATGTCAACCTTTCCTGAGCACTTTGGCTTTTGTGTTGTCTGCCACTTGTTGGCATCGACAAGAAGAGACGGGCTTTCACACCGTCAATAGACAACTTCTTTGGCACATCTCGACCATTCTTAGACCTCTTCTCGTCTTGCTCTATTTTCACATGTCCTCCAAGCAAGCCCATATCTGAGAAAACTATTTCCAATGATAATATAACCCTTTGTTTTGTTGATGCTGGCCGAGTGGTCCAAGCAAAACAAATGTACAGAAACATAAGTTTCTCAATGATTCTGCAGAGTGCATGCATCGTGCAAATATGTACTCTGGATAGTGGAATATCCAACACTGGGTGGAAGTTAAGGTCCTCCAAGTGCCTGTCCGGTGCTCTCCTCCAGTTTCTTTTGTCAAGACCAATGACTCCTCCCATGCAATACAAACAAGGGCTTTTACTTGTTGCTCCTTTTGAGATGTTGTACATATACTTTAGGGTTTTGAGATCTCCAGCCATATGCCACTCTACGAGTGTCTTTCCATTTCTCTGTTCAATTATAACTTCAGGAATACTTGTTTGATGGAAAACCCAGTTAAGAATATCAAAATTCTCTGCAGGCACCTGAAATGGGAAAACCAAACCAATCAAATGAAACATGTCTAACCATTTTTTTAAGCAAAAACTTGTTGATATCAAACCTTGAATGTGGCTAATAAGGAAATATTGTTTTCGGGTTGCACGCTAAATTTTCTAGGGTCGTCTGAAGCAATGCTTTCATCTAATGCTCTATTCATAAGTGTTATTGGGACACGCTCAACGTTTGTCTCTTTCACTAGCTCACACTCATCCAGTTTAAGCACAAACTTCAAAACTCCATTGCATTCCTCTTGAGAAACCTCGAACAATTGAACAATATATGTCTGCAAAGCTACTAAATCATAAAATATATTATTGTATTTTTCATAAACCACTTCCTCTGTTGATGGCGATCTGTACATTGCTTCAATGTGAAAAGGAGTGCCCAATGTCCGAAGCACTTCTTGGTTGACCTCCAGTCTTGTCTTTCGAATGGAGAAAGGATTTGGCAGCAACGTGTGCTTGAGATTGAAATTCTTACTTTGTTGCTGCATAGTTCTGGAAACAGAAAATTAAGTAAATGGACTATTCCAAGTTTTCAAATGCTACAGATATCCAATATACCTGAAAATTGCAGACATTTGATTTGACAGTTGAAGACAATTGATTCAAACACTAGACATACCTAAAAATTGCAGAATAACCTTTGTTGGATATTCCGGCTTCATCCAGAATTGACTGAACATCACGTGTTTGGAGTTGACTCTGTTTCAAAAGAGTGTCAAGTTGCTTAGCAACAATCTTGTAGTAGCGCTTATCGTCCAAAAGTCCGGTGACGTCTTTGCGTTTTAGTATGAGACCATAAGGAATTGAAGAAGTTGGTGCGTTGCTGTGAATATTTGACTGAGGATGTAGCAATGATCTAAGCATAAATATGAAAAGTAAGATATAAAACTACAAATGTAAAGATGAATTAAACCTGCTTGAATGATAATCTTACTTGATTGCTTTAACCCTCTTCTTCAAACCCTCAGAACCAACCTTCAACTGTTCAATGTCTCGTAAGCGTCGTTCTCATAACCGAGGACCCAAGACAGTATTTTTTTCTCTGAGATCCTGCATGAGCTGCGTGATGCTTTCGTCCTTGCCTTTCAGTTGCGCACTCTATCACAGTTTGCTTCAAGAAAAAGTTTTCTTTGTGTGCAAGGTCTCTCTCAAGCTTAAGAATATCACTTCTGGCCGCCAAATGCTTGGTGTAGCCATATAAACCAGAATAACCGTCTCCTACATAGTTCAACAATGACGTTATGTTTCTGAACGGTGGAGTTGAGTTGGTGATAGGATGCTCAGGATAGATTCTGCCATCCACCCAAAGATCGAAGCTTTTTTTACCTTGAAATCTGAAGTTCTCTTTTGAAGCTTCGAAAATGATGCCTCGCTTATTCTTCTTGTGGAGGGGCTCGTATTCTCTGGACAGTTTCATATGCATATGATACACATCATTTTGACTCCTCGTCTGAGTTCTGTATGAAGATGATAATGACATTGAGACGACCTGGTGAATGAGAAAGCTCAAAACAGAGGAGAGCGCAAGAGTGAAGCAAATGGAAGAGAGCTCAAGGGAAGAGACTGCGCGCAATCGGAAAGCAAGAGAGACGCAAAACTAAGGCGAAGAATAACATTCAATGCACCTCGTTGAGCGCCAAATCTTAGTTTTGAAAAATCCAAAAGATTGAGATAATCGGCGTTCAATTCGGAGCCGTCGTATGTTATCATTGTCTGAACACTTTTTGAGAGTTTTAATAAAAGTACGCCCCAAATGTGATATCCGAGTTTTTTTGAAAGTGAATATCAAAAATGAAATTAGGGACTTTTTATTATCTCTCTCTAAGCTGACCTGGCATTTCTTACAAGGCCCATTTTTGAGTCCAAACTTTTCTTAATGCTTGACTATGCTAAAGGTTGAACCTACACAAAAAGATACACAAGCCGTCCTCAGTGGGGGAACCAAAATTGAGGCGGTCCGGGGCGGGCAACAAGAGAGGCGACCTCTAAACACCCCTCAAGGCTCCCGTGCTGCTCAATTGGGGCCGGCGTAACCACAAGCACAACACAACAACAAACCCACATCCAAACCCAAACAAGATAGGGGCAACACCTAGTTATAGTATGCGAACTAGGACGCAAGTGAGATTTTGTCACAACCAAGAAGATACACCACAAAAACACACCCAAGCAACCTCACACCAAGACACACACAAAATGGACTAGAGAGAGATAGAGCAAAGGGAAGAGAGAGAGGAATGGATCTTGCGTAATACCTTATTTGTGACTTGCAAATGGAAATGGTTCGTTATGTTACTATTGTAGAGCTTGTACAAAAAACTCACTCAATGCTTAGTGAATACTAAACATTGCCAACACACACACTGTCTTAGGGTGTGGGAGATCTCTCACCACAATACCCTCTTACAATGAATACTAAACATTGCCAACACACACACATTGTCTTAGGGTGTGGGAGATCTCTCACCACAATACCCTCTTACAATGAACACAAAATTGGCAATGAAAACACACTAAAACACTTTCTAAAGCAAGATCAAATGATAGAACTCAAAATACACAAGTCACCTTGAATTCACTAAACCGTATCATACAAGTGGAAGGACGAAGATTCGAACATTGAATCACGTCTTTGATGCACCAAACCTCAATTTATTGATGATAGAGAAACATATACAATAGTGGTTTTGAGATTTGAACTCACGTTCTCTCACTTGTAATGTGTAGCTTGAAAGCTTCTCTCACACCAAGAGTGAAGCTCACAAAGTGGTTGCTACACCTAAGTCTCTCCTCACGCATAGAGTGCTGGGATGCTATGTGAGATATTGGAGGTTGTTTTACAAGAAGGAGAGGGGCCTACTTATAGGTTGGAAACCCCTCATTAAGATTATTGGAAATCCTAATTTACAAGCTAAGAAATCAGGATTATGATTTTTTCTGAATATCAAAACATTGCGGACCTTCTTTGTCTGCTTGAATATCAAAATATCATGGATGTGGGATCAAAAGAGAGAATTAATAATGGTAGATAAGGTGAAAGTGGAGTTTTAAGGAAGGAGAGAGAGAGAGAGAGAGAGAGAGAGAGAGAGAGAGAGAGAGAGAGAGAGAGAGAGAGTTACTATACACATGTCTTAAGGTGAGGTGTCTTTTATGGTTAGGTCAATGGCAATTTTGTGTTAGTATGTTAGTGGTTAGTGTTAGTAATCACAAGAAAGTTAATGATATATTTACAATGGGTAGAATGGGGTGGATGGTTGAAGTAAGATGGTTGAATGAAGTGAGCAAATCCTTGTGATGGTGAAGCTTGAAGAAGTTTTGGACTTACTTGTGTAGGTTCTCAAAATGACTATCCATCTTCTTCTTTGTCTTCTCTTCTTTACGCCACTGCCACCAAGGTTGATTATCACGATGAAAATGGTAATTTGGTTGATGATATCTCTTGATTTTCAGAGGTTAAGCATGGTTTACATTCTGAATTTCATGTATATAGAGAAGGGGTAAGATGGAATTGTACTTTAGACATAATAGAGAGAGGCATAGAGATGGTATATGTACATGGAGAGCTCATATGAGAGCTATGGGAGTAAGAGGGGATGTTAATGGTGAAGAAGATGAGAGAAACCATGGAAGGTGCGGGTTTAAGTGAGAGATGGAGAGGAATGAGTGTGTGTGTGTGTGTGTGTGTAGAAGTGTGGAAAGAGGTGAGAGAAGACTATGGGATACTTGTGAGAAAAGTGGGCAGACCGGGGTCCACTCAAAAAATCCTAGCTTACCCGTGGTTGCTCCAAAAATCACCAAAATGTTTGAGGTGATTATTCAGCTCTTGGTCCACATTTTCTCTTTTGACCACCGCTCTAAATTCGGAGTGGAGATGGGTGCCAAAAATCTCACCAAAAAGCCTGTTTTTTATGCCTGCAAAAGTCTTTTAGTGGCCCCCTCCTTTGTTGAATTTGTACAATGCATCCAAGAGTAAGCCCCTCCTTTGTCATATCAAGATACAAAGAACCCAAGTTTCCCTTTACACATACATGGAGGAGGATTATTGGTGAATAAAGCAATATATACATGGTGGGACTAGTGTATGGACTATTCATGGATTTTAGCTAAATGAGCACATGGTGTTAGAATAATGAGTAAAAATAATTTAAAAAATATGGAGGAATTATGGATATGGAAAGATATTGGAATCATATGATATGGTCCCTCTTTGTATTATTTTGGGTGAAAGAGGAAAGGGTATGCAAGTAAATAATATAATAAACGTGACTAAGGGAGTAGAAATCATTTTTTTGTTTTCACGAGGGTGAGGGTGAAAATGTGGGGGTGATTTATATAAAAGAAAAATATGAGGTTAGAGTATGCACACATTGGCAAAAAATATAATTATGGTACAAGAGGATGAAAGAAGGCATACACAGGTTTAATAAAACACACACCTAAGTATGAATATTTAAATAAAATACCAAAATAATTATAAAAATCCCTATATGTAGGCCATATATACAATGCAATATTTACACACAAATAGGCCATAATATATTTTATTTATTTTTTTGACTCAACTAGCCCAAATGACTAGCTAGCTGAGGATTTTAAGGAGATATGGGAAAAATACCATAACTCACACACGCCTATGTACAGTGAAAAGGTAGGGATAGCCATAGTGTTTGGGTGATTTTGGTAGGGTGAGGTAGCTCACTATGGCAATGTTGAATAGCCAAAAAATGGCCATCACTACCATGCCTACCCCAATGATGGGCATGTCGAGAAACACGCCATGGACCTCATTTGTTAGTAAAGCACCACTACATGGTAGCTCAATGCCTGCAATAGTACCTACAAGTGTGTACCAATCTTATACCCATGGGTCCTCGTACTCATGTAGTCCCTACCCCTCCCATTGTTTCAACAACCTATGCTCCACAACCACAACACCCAAGTTCTTATTTCCATGGGACTATACCGGCTAGCATTAGCATGTCACATACGACATCTGCTATGCCTAGGGACACACATATGAACTTTGGACCACCACATGGCACAATATCATACCCAATGTGGAATCCAAGGGATTCCTATGTGCCAAGCCCAATTCCAATACCCACTCCACATGTAGTCTCTGGAGCACCTTCACCCACGGTGCCTGCTCACTTAGGTGACTTGGCAATGTTTTCTCAAGCTATTAGTCGATCTATTGCTGAGAATATGCGTAACACACCTGATAGAGAGCTTAGAAGTAAGGCAATACAAATAGCCAAGACCACACAAAAAATTAGTGGAGACGGGGATGTGAGAAAGCATATCGAAGTGTTTGAACAAATATACGATTCTCTAGGAGAACACAATGACCTGCATAAGAGTAATGCTTTAAGCCTAACCTTAAGTGGAAAGGCTGGGGATTGGTATAGAACCCTAAGGGTGAAAGAAAAAACGATTTACCCTACTCTTAGGAGACTGTTCTTGAAAGAATACATACAAGAGGGAGTGCTCTCAGCTCCAGAAAGCCCAACGAGAGGAAGGAGAGTCGGTGAGAGACTTTATTAGTCGCTTGAAGAATTTGAATTCTTGTTGTAATCCAAATGAGCGCTTCAATAATAATCAATTTCTTGATAGATTCATTAGGGGTTACGACATGAGGATATCTACAATGGCTTAGTCATTAGAGGTATCACCACTTGGGAAGGAGTCACCACCAATGCGATCCAATTGGAGGATAATTTAATGATTCAAGGAGAAAGAGTGTCTGTTGAGCCTAAATCTATTAGCTCAGAAGCATCACAACATCAGCCAATGACCCTAAAACCTATTACTAAGGAGCCAAAGATATCTGAGATGACTTTAGCAGATCTCACCAAGTCCATTCAAGAGAGTCTTAGAGGCAATCGTGCTCCGCAAAACAATCATATGTATCCAAGAAGGGAGCAACAATGGTGCTCAGTATGCTATGGACCGCATAGTACCAGTGAATGCCCTACTTTTAGAGTAAAATTCAATGGGAACTGCAGTGCATGTGGGAGGTATGGTCATCAAGCTAAGGATTGCATAGTATTTAAGCGCGCGATGGCCAATAGACCAACCTTAGCATGGACAGACACACCTTGAGTGCCTACATTGATGCCGGCCCCACCTCTTGAACAAACAACACAACACATGGTCCCTAGGGCCCAAAATGTTGTTCAAACAACACCTTTACCACCTCCAGTGCTAGGACCGCAACCACCACGTGCGAGAATCACTTCTGTGAATCAAGTGGGTTGTGAGTCATCTATTGCTTGTTTGGAAGGCTGTGAGGAAGATATGGAACCTAATATTACCTATGGGATGGATGTGCTTGAAGAAAGTCCACAATACTACATGGAGGACTATTGGGGACAAGTCAAACCTGCATATCAAGTAGCTGCTCTTGCGGCAAGAGGCCAAAATATCAATTACACTGCTAAGAGACCACCTCTTCAATGCTATGAGTGTGGAGGTCCACATCGTGTGGCCGAGTGTCCTATTAGGCTACAAAAGAACGCCACACTAATGCAAACCAATCAAGCAACAATGCCGATACTCATGTGTAATCGATGTGGCATAGATCATTTGATTGACCAATGTCCAAATAATCCAAATGCACCGAAGATCACACCATTAAACTTAATTGAGGTTATCGAGGAGCCATCACAAAGTACACATGTGGTACCAGTAAATGTACTCACACGATTGATGCTCCAAAAACAAATTTATATTGTTGAGGAAAGAGACACAACATCAATTGCCCAATCTCAGAAAAAGAAGAAAACACAAAGAAAGAGATGGCAAAAAGAAGTGAAGTCAGACCCCATTTCAAAGACGAACATAGGGATTGGTGACGACCCCGTATATATGAATGACTCTAAAGAGGATTCTGATTTAGCTAAAACCACGGAGATCAAAACGACCACTAAGATAGAAACCAACAAGGAAGATCTTCATGAGCCACAATGGCCAGGATCCAAGAAGAAGATAGGAACTTATCCAAATCCTATAGAGGAGATTGAGCGAGTCAAGCAATTAAGGAGTTTGGAAGAAGATACCCAAAGGGACCTAGAACCAGCGCCTAGGCAGATCTAGATTACAGACACCGTGTTCCCTACGCAACAACAACCTCACCAAGTCCATAAACCCTTAGCCATACCTAGTGTCATCCAAGAAGAAAGTGACTTAAAGTCATGGGAAAGTGGGCGTACTCACTTCTTGATGGAAAGAATCTTTACGGAGGGACTACATGACCCTATTGAAGAAATGGAGATCCCATCTTCCCCACGTTAAGGGACTGAAGTCCAAAAGGTTCCATTAAACATTGCCAAATTGATGGATTTCATGTCTTCAAAAGTTAGAACCACCATCATGTCCAAACTATATATAGACCCTGAGCTAGTCTCAGCTCTTCGAGCCTTCCTCAATGCAGATCTAAAGTTTGGGCTACCACAATTTGCACAGATGGATGGAGCTGGGGAGATGCCAATAGAGGAGGAACACTTAGATCCACAACCCAACCTAGATGAGAACCTTGTTATAGAAATACCTATTAACAAGTTGGGACAATACTTTGAGGGTGATGAATCCAATGCAACCATACCAATCACTACTAAGGGATTAATTGTGAAGGGAATCCTTGATGGTGGCACTGGGATTAGCATTGTGACTAAAAATTGCTGGGAAACTATGGAAAGAACTCACCTTGTGACCACAACTATAGTAGTGAAGATGGCCATTGGGTCTATTGTTAAACCTATTGGGATTCTAGAAGATCTCAAGATCAAGGTCTTTGGACATAAAATAAGGATTACCTTCGTTGTTATGGATTTGTCCACACACACTATGGCATCGGAGATGATCTTAGGATGTCCTTTCATGAGGAAAGCAAAAATGGTGCATGACTGGTCTAAAAACTATGTCTACTTGCAGTTCCAAGACTCTATCATTTGAGTGGATCTTGTAACGGGTCGAGCACATCCCCTAGGAAACAGGTTTATAATTGATCATAGATCTGACACCACAGTTCACTCGGCCCCATTGCAGTATTGCTACACGTGTGAAGCGGACACTGATGTTGGGGAAGATTCTCCTTATATGGGTGTACTACCTGGAATGACAATGTGGATTGGGCCCACCTAGCAGCAACCATAGACACTTGGGGAAATAGGTGGACGACCTGGGTAACACCTGAGGGAGATGAAATGCCACCACTCGTACCCTTAAATATGCTAGAAGCAATGCATATAGCTTCTGACAAGACTCATCCTCATATAACAAAGAGAACATACAAGTGGGTCCCTAAATCTTCTTTAGCGACCATAGCTAGTGCTAAAAAATAGAAGCCTTGTAAGAAACGTCCCACTCGCCCCAAGAAATGTAAGGAAACGTGGCAGTGGATTCCTAAACGACTATTGGAAGCCCAATGCTACTATCAAGGAAATGATCAAATCTGGGTGCCAAAACGTAGATTGTGTCCGTACCTGTCACCTGACACATGTGAGCTCAATCCTGTGGCTCCAAAACAAACTGAAGATCATGGAAAGGAAAAAATCACGGAATGCTACACACCTGCTCCATAGCTAGTTTGGTTACCGAAGAAAGAAATATTTGTTCCACCTAGCTCAGGAACAACGAAATCAAATGAAGCTTCTTGCTCTTCGTGTAGTTCCTATATGGAAATAGAAGCTTCAACACAACCTCCACCTACCATTGTACATATCCATACAAGCAAGAAAGAGTTTGCACCTCCCGTTGTAAGTTTGCCACCTACAACAACGTTGCAAATAAAATCATGGGAGAGTATCTTACCACCCTTGCAACTAGATGAAATGCATAGGGCAGTCAAAAACTATTGGTTAAAGCCTTCACCTATAACAACTTGGAACAACTGGTTTCAAAAGGTGACGACATCATTCCAAAAGGTATGATCTACCCAAGGAAGGGGGGAGTGTTTGCTGACATCCATCATTCGCTTGGTTCCCTCTCAACCTTCCTCCCTGACCTCTCAATCACCAATCTTAGGGAATGTATATATGAAGCCTTATACTCACAAAAAAACAAAAATAATAAAGAGCAAGAGAAATTAGCAAACGAGTATGCACAATAAAAGTCAAAACATTGACCTAGACCTACACATTCACATCCGGTACACTAAAACAGAAACCTATGTCGTAAAACACCTTTGATCCTCATCACTTGAGTGATGGAGGGTAGGTAAGATTGATACGATAGGAGTGTTTCTATTTTAGAGTTTAGGGATTAGCAAAGTTCCTTCTTCCCAGTGATGTTGTTAGGATTTGGACCTTCATGGAATCTTTCTCTCATCCACTTTTCAAATCAAGCGCAACCATCAACACAAATAGGTGTTTCTTGTCCATTAGCATTGCCCCTTATCTTTTTGCATCCATGTTTGTTTGCTTTAATTGTGATTGGTAGCATAATATCCAACACATTTTCTTAGTATCAAACATTAAATTCAATGTAATTTTTTGTCATAATCACTTGTTTAGGTTTAAAAATCAAGCAGTCCGACTAAGCTAGTTTGACCAAGCTAGGTGTTAGAGATCTTCTCTTAATACCATGGGGAATGCCTTCCTAATCATCAATGGCTACTTAGGTTCTTAATCCGATTTAGGCAGCATTGTGTGAAATGTACTCTAGGGATTTCTAGTGGGCTTAGTCCCAATTGACCTTTAGCTTAAGTATTATAAAGGGAGTTTACTAGTGTGATGAGCCTAGGGAGGGTAACAGTGTTATATGACCCCCCAAAGTTACAAAATTAAAATGCTGAAAACGTACAAAACAAAAAAGTCAAGTGCCACAATGTAAAATCTTAAGCTGGAAGAGAAATCTCAGCTTGATTTGGTACTCCACTCACATGTATCGCCTATGGTACTAGAGCCCTAGAGGTTCTAGTGTGGGCGCTTTTCCTTCAAAAGAAAAAAACCCAAGGCATACACAATAAGCACACACATCAAAATTGAAACAATGTGAAAAGACTTTGGGGGGTCAAAGAAAAAAAAATAAGTCAGGTGATGATTTCATGAGCCATTCCTTTTATCGTAGCTTAACTACAAGGTCTTCTAGGTATAGCCTCTAGTCAGCCCTCGAGCATGAAATACCTAGCTCTCGCGCTTAAACAACTTAATTGACCAGATAAAATTAAGAAGCTTGCCCATGGTATTAATAGTCGATCTTTAGTGCCTTTCGACCGTTAAATTAGCAACCCCAGACTTGTTTAATTTTTTACCTTTACAACTGTTTATGTGTTTGACTATATTGCAATTTAATGTTTATTGCTTCCAAATGGTTTAAAATTTTGTTACCAATCAAATTGTCTGCCTACAATTGTATATGCTTTTAAAATGTATATGAGAATGCAATTACTATGCCAATGTTGTTTGATTTTGTAGTGACTGCAGAATGCTAAAGACATTCATCTCAAATGCTCTTCCACCTCGATGAAAGAGATTCAACTCAATAGCTTCCGAGGATGGAGTCTACATCTGGAAGGGGGACATGTTAACCCTCACGCACATTCCTATCACCTAAGACGTACGCCGTATTATTTATTTGGTAGAGTCAGGTACCGGGCTTGTCGGTCCAATAAGAAAAGGGTAAGAGTGATCGCCGATGAGAGGTGCACTCTAATTGCAACATTCAAGGGATTAGTTGGCTAAGCATGGGTGCCCAAGTGTGAATGGGGCGAGCTCATATAAAAGTCAACTAAACCTAAAAATAACTCATTCTCTCATTTGTGCAATTGAAGAGTGCTCTTGCTCCATCTTCATCTTCTTCTTCTTCACCTCTTTGTGTGTGTGTATGCGTGAGAGAGAGAGAGAGAGAGAGAGAGAGAGAGAGAGAGTGTGTGTGCGATCGAGCATTGCAGCGGCGAGGCGATTGAGCACGGCATAGTGGCGTCTCCCTCTTCTCGCGGTGAGGCGGTCCGGGGCGGGCAACAAGAAGAGCAACCTCTAGACACCCTTCAAGGCTCCCGTGCTGCTCAATGGGGCTGGGGCACAACACAACACAAACCAAACCAACAAACCCCCAGTCAAATCCCAACTACACAAGGGGCACCACTTAGTTTAAGAGCGAACTAGGACGCAAAAGAGGAGAATCGTTAGAGCAACCCACAAACAAGCAAGGAATTTACACTAACCCTAACACCAATGGAACACTCTCACACACTAAAACACGAGAGAGAGAGAGAGAGAGAGAGAGAGAGAGAGAGAGAGAGAGAGAGAGAGAGAGAGAGAGAGAGAGAGAGATAGATGGTGCTCGGGCTGCTTTGAAGTGTATCGTTAATGATCAAGCAAACATAAATATATATATGTAAGAAAGAGAGAGAAAGGGGGAGGGGGTTCTTGTTGCATTAATACCTTCTTACAAATCTGTCATGACAAATCAAAGTGAGATTAGTATTTGTTCAACATAGCTTGCGTAAATTTCACCACAACACATCACAAGAAAAGCCACCCCAATCACTGTCTTAAGGCCAGGGGAGTCCTCTCCACCCTGTCGCCCTCTTACAGTATGTGGGATTTATGGCTAGATTGATGACAACACCAGAGACAAGCTATCAAGAACTTAACAAA
Organism: Adiantum capillus-veneris; assembly: GCF_014529385.1. Lineage (NCBI taxonomy): Eukaryota > Viridiplantae > Streptophyta > Polypodiopsida > Polypodiales > Pteridaceae > Adiantum > Adiantum capillus-veneris. The sequence continues at coordinate 11,110,006 of NC_140950.1, forward strand.
AAACACCAAGACACTTACGCATCATTGTTGTCCATTACTTCACGTTGGAAGGGAGACAAAGTATCCAAGCTTAGTCCAAATCCACCCTCCTTGATTCAGCAAATGTTGGGCTTACACTAGTAGGAGATATGATAGATTTCCTACTCTCAATTGAATGATCACTCTCTCTCTTACAATGGCATAGAGTTCCCTTGCTAATCCCCTATTACAACACATGCACATGCATAAGACAATGAGCTTCCACTCAAGAGCTCCTTCTAGAGAGGTTGAGCTTGGCTTCTCAAGCTATAGCATAGTGCTCTTGCTTAAGGCTCCCCCTTTTGTGCTAGCTACACCCTCCTTTTATAGCAATTTTGAAGGCTAGGGTTACTCCTCTAACCATGGTTGGGTTAGATTTTCAGCCATTTATCTAATTTCTTTTGCTTGGAATTATCAAGAAGTTGGTGGGGAAAGAGAGAGGAGAGAAATGGAGGTGATAGGACTTTTCATAGTGGGTTAGTGTTAGTAGAGTTAGTATTAATTTACAAATGGAATTGGATATTTACAATGGGAGTATCCATGTAGGATACAAATAAGGAAGAAAAACTCTTAAGAGGTAAGAAAAGGTGGATTTCTTACAAGGTTGATGCTCCAAGTGTCTTGAGTAGGGCCAATTTTGACGCTTGTTGACGGTCCACTAGCTTTGACGGTACATTTTTTCTCCACTCTTGACCTTCCTTGAGAGACAAGGTAATTGAAGCTGAGTAATCAACCACCATGATGCTGTCTTTTAAGAGAAGAGGCTGAATTTTGTGGTTTTTTTTATAGATATGGGTAAATTGGAGAAGGAAAAATGAGACTAGGTGGTCAATTTTGGAATGGAATTGTGTGTGGGAGGTATGAGTTCACCATGGTTTCTCTTATTCTTCAAGGTTGAGGAGAAGGTGAGTAGGGTGCAGAGAGGAGTGGTGAGAGAGGTGGGGATGATGAGTGGAGAAGTGTGTGTGAAAGAGGAAAATGATAAAGTGGAAGAGAGAGTGTGGCTGCATAGCATGGGAAAACTGGGGTCCACTAATAAAATCATAGCTCACAGCTCGTAGCTCAAAAAAATATGAAAAAATTTGAGACAAAAGTTCAGCCCACGAGCTACAACTTTTGTTTGTATCACCTTTTCAAATTCGGAGAGCAAGTGAACTTTAAAAATTCAGCAAAACCGACCGTTTTTTTCCACTGCACAAGGTCCTTGTGGGGTCCTTCTTTGGATGATTCTTTTGAATACCTCCAAGAGTGAGCCCTCCATAGTGCATGTATGCATGCCACCTACCCTTGACCTTATTTGGTAGGTCTATAATTGAAGATATTGTTGAGATCATGATATAAGTGAATAGTACAACTAAGAAAATCAAATATTGAGGGGTCTAAAAAATATGTACATGTCAAATATAAATAATATAAGTGAAAAAAATATAAAGGGGTCAAAAGAAATCTCTCTCATTATGAGGCTAAGATAAAATTTTTGGTGTTTTAATTTAAAAAAAACAAAATAGATGTAGGAAGGGAAAAATCATAATAGTGAAAAAATATACACATAAATAAAACTAGTTTTTTTTGGATTTTTGTCGGGGTGGAGTTACACCAAATATAAGAGAAGCTTACATGAAAATATTTCTATATGGAATAAAGAGTATGAAAAATGGTAAGAAAAATTGTGGTAATGGTGAGGCAATGTACATAGCATAAATAACACACACCTAGGTAGAAATATTTAAATAAATACCAAAATAATTATGAAAAAATCTTTTATTTAGGCCCTATATACAAAGAAATATTTACATACGCATGGGCCATAATATACTTATATTTTTTATATTTTTTATTTTTTTTGGCTCAACTAGCCCAATGCCTAGCTAATTGAGGGTTTTTTATTTCAGTAAGGAGATATGGGAAAAGTCCCCTAACTCACACGCACCTATATACAGTGAAATGGTAGGGATAGCCATAGCGTTTGGGTGAATTTGGTAGGGTGGAGTAACTTACTATGGTAATTATGGAGAGCCGAAAAACGGCTATCAGCGGCAAGAATCCTCCACGACAGCAAGCGTAGAGCGGTGAGTGACACACCATCGTCTTCTTTGAGCTTACTAGTTTAGGCTAGTTGCATGCTTGGAGCCAACTGTGGCTCGCACACAGTGTATTGGCAAGTTTCTTGCATTGACACGTGCGACATACGCACACAATAGGCCGAAGAGAAGTTTAGCCTTGTCCCTAGATTCTCAAAGAGACCCTTCCAAAAATTACTGATCATTCTAGGATCTCTATCCAACACTATGGACATTGGCAAGCCATGGTACTTGAAGGTTTGTGAAATGAAGAGGGTTGCCATTTGATGGGCTTTGATGGTCTTTTTGACATGTATAAAATGAGCTTGGTTACTAAACCTATCCACTATCATCCATATTCCCGTATTCCCATGGATAGCCTTAGGCAATCCAAAGATAAAATCCATGGATATGCTCTCCCATGGTGAATTAGGGATTGGGAAAGGTTGAAGCAATCCAGGTTGCTTCCCTCTATCAAACTTCATGTTTTGGTATACCACACATTTAGAAACATACTCTTGTATGTTTTCTTTCATGGTAGGCCAATAGAAATATGTTTGAATCCCTTTTAGGGCAGATTAAATCCCTCTATGCCCCGCATAAGGAGGAGCATGAGATTCATACATTACTTTCTCATGTAGTGATTAGTGACGCATAGTCTATTGCCATAGAGAAGATAACTATCTTGTAAAGTAAATGGTTCCTCTTTATTCCCTAGTGCAAGGGCTGAAATCACATCTCTAAAATCGGGATCAATAACATACTCATCTATCATGGAAGATAGATCATTGTGAGTTGCTATGGAAACCCCATTCACTCTCGACCGTCTCGAGAGTGCATCAGCTACTTGATTATGCTTTCCAGCTATGTGAGCAATATGAAAATGAAATTACAAAAGAAAATTTTCCGACGTCATTTGTTTGTTGGAGAGCTTGGTCTACGTCATGAAGTATTAAGACTTTGGTGATCCGTTCACAGAATGAAAGGAGTCCCCAATAAATAGTGCTTCCATGAGTTTAAGGAATGTAGAACTACGAGGAGTTCCTTTTCATATATGCCTAGAGCTTGCTGAACAGGATGGACTCTTCGACTTTCATAGGCTATGGCGTGCCCTTCTTGGAGCAAAACAGCTCCAAGGCAATCACCACAAGCGTCACATTGGACCTCAAATGGCTTTGAGAGATCTGGTAGTGTAAGCACAGGTTGAGAGATAAGCTTTTCGAAAGCATTATTCTCCTTGGCAGACCATGTATACCTAACGTTTTTCTTTGTTAGGTCATATAATGGTCCTGCTATTAGTGAGAAATTTTCTATGAAGAGTTTATAGGTTTATAGTATGCACACATACCTATAAAGCTTCTTAGTTCATGAAGATTCCTTGGATTAGGCCATCCTTTTATTACCTCTAGCTTTAATGGCTCCATTTGGATGCCATCTTGAGAGATAATGTGACCTAAATACTGAATCTCTTGTAAGAAAAACTCACTTTTCTTTCGATTAATATAAAGTTTATTCTCTCGTAGAACTTGAAATACTACCTGGAGGTATTCCTTGTGTTTGTCTAGTGAATTAGAGTAGATGATAATATCATCAAAGAACACTCCAGTAAAGGTTCGGTGAGGCCCGAACAGCTTCTCCATCAAGCGGTTGAATGTGGCTGGTGCCTTGGTCAAGCCAAAAGGCATGACAATGTATTTGTACAAACCAAACGTAGTGCGAAATGCGGTCTTTACAATGTCTTTATCAACTTTCCTTATTTGATGATAGCCACTTTTTAGGTTAATCCTACTGAAGTAGGTCGATCCTTGTAGCTTATCAAATAGGTCTTCTCCCTGTGGAACGGGAAACCTATTCTTGATAGTGATCCTATTTAGTGCTCTATAGTTGACATACATACGATATGTGCCATCTTTCTTTTGCACTAATAACACATGTGAGCAAAATGGAGATGAGCTAGGCCTAACCATGCCCTTTTCAACTAACTCATGCACTTGCCGCATAATCTCCTCTTGTTGAGATTGAGAAACTCTATAAGGAGGTTTAGCCGCGGATATGGTGTGTGGCCTTTGGGAGTTGACATACTTTGCCATTTTTTCAGTTAAGTCCGCACAAAATTGTTGTTTTTGCTCTCCAAAATCCATCCTTTTGAAGACAATGGCTTTGAGATGTAGGTCCCAAAACTTGTCTACATATTTGTGAATGGACTCATAGGGACAAAGCTTCAATCTTCACCATTCGGTGAGTACTTTGTCTTTGGCATCGGTGGCCAAAAGCTGCTTCATGATGGAAGCTCTTAAAGCTTTCCATGTTCATGGAGCTTCACCGTTGGCCCGTAGGCTAGACCACCATTGCCTGGCGGACTTTTGAAAGTGCAAAGCTACATGGTGTAGCTTAGAGGACTCCGTGAAGCCCTCATCTCCAAACGCCGCATCGAATTCTTGGATAAAGGCCAAGACTTTGTCCGCGGCACCAAAGGTGACATTGTAGGTAAGGAAAGAGATGCCTCTTCTTTTTGATGGTTCAAAAGTTGCACCATCGCTTTCTTTAGAAGATGAAGAATTTGAGGAAGATGGAGAAGAGGGTGACCTCTTTCTCTCCTTTTTCTTGCCTTGGTTATCTTTGTCCGCACCATCACTTTCTTCATAAGAGGAATAGGATGAAGAAGATGGAGAAGAGGGTGTCCTCTTTCTTGCCTTTTTCTTCTATGGCTTTTTGTCATCCCTCTTTGAATTAGGGTGTTGAGAAGTGTGCAATGGCCTTCTCCGTTTAGGTGGGGATGGGGACCGTTTTGCCTGGCCACCATCTTTGTGGAGCCATCTCTGTCAAGGTGATAGGAGACTCACTTCTTTCTTGTTCCTTAGGTGGGGACTCTTGAGTTCTCCTTTTGGAAGGAGATGCGTCATCAAAGAGAAAATTTTTGAGCCCTTCATATTTCTTCCCGAATCAAAGAGAGGCCTCTTTTGGAAGGCTTGCAAGGAGGCTTCCTAGTACTCTCTTGTCATGGTGGGGAGCTAAGAGAATCCCATGAGCACGAAACTGCCATTGCACTTCACTTTGGAGGGATGGATTGCCCATGGCTTTGTTGAAGCCTAGAAACAAGGTAGTTAACGAGCATAGGGGCATCATTAGTAGCCTGCTCATTAGCAAAATCAAAACTATCAACATCACTCTCTTAACTATTGTCAGTCATTCTAAAAAATTTTAGGTGTACTTTGGCACTTCAAGCCCTAGTTGCTACTCCTCTTTACCCCTTTAGAAAAAGCACTCAAGCTACTATACATGTGGCTCGAATACCATTAATTGCAAGGAATAGAAGAGAGGTTCTTTCAACACCAAAACATCACCGACTCCTGTCAAGCTTCTAATAGCTCAATAGTGGTTAAGATGTAGGGAATCTCCGTAGGCCTCCACTATTAAGACCATAGCTCTCGACGGTGATGCCCCGTTATCTGCACAAAGGCAGGCGCACTGCAAGGCTAAAAAATCCCTATTCTACTTACTCATTTGCAAATAATAATAACAACCATTTATAGCTAGCTTGTGGACCTCCCTTCTTGAGCAAGAAAAGAGAAACCTTGTGCTCTAATATGAATGTAACATTTATTGGCTTAGTAACTTGTGTGTAGCAGAAAACAGAATGAACATAGTGAGCATTTCATTAGAATAGATTCCTAATGAGCATAACAAGAGTGCGTGGGTGAAGAGAGCAACAAAAAGCATAACGCCTAGTTAGATAGCATGAACAATACTTCAAAAGAGAGAGCAATTAAGCTATTGACAACAGTTGAGGCCGGATTTACATGGAGCCGGTCCCCCCTCCAAAAGGCTTTGTATTATAGGTTTCTCCCATCAAGAGAGACATTTTACAATACAATTCTTTGCATTCCTTCAATACTAGCTAGTGCAATGAATATGGTAGCTTCAAGCACTAAGGAAAACACTTATAAATCAATTCCCTCACGGTCTCAGACCAAGACCTCACACACCTTCAAAGATGATGAGAGCTAGCGGGGTATGAGAGTACGTTGAGAGAAAGGAGTAGTCTTACGAGAAAGATGTACACCTCCTTAGATAATCACTCATATTATCATAGCATAGCTTAGTAATTAGCATGGTAGAGGAGATGAGCATGCATTGAAGCTTGGCTCTTGGTTGGACCCTTATACCTAGCATTTGTCTGACGAGAGAGAGAGATAGATAGATAGAGAGAGAGAGAGAGAGAGATTTTTCTCGCAAGACAAAGCAGATCCCTCCCTTCCTACTACCTCGTCAGCTCTAAATGCGTTGTGTATGCTAGTTGCCAGGTTTTTAAAGAGAGCAATGGATCCTCCAACCCCTTGAGAACTTGTCTCAACCTCCAGCGTCTTCAGTGCTGATTGATTTGATTGGTTTCCTTGATCTACAACCCTCATCAGTATATCACACAGGCGTGCTCAAAAGGGATCAATGGTGGAGGAGAAAAACCCGAGGTGCGCCAATCGTGGACCGTGAGATTCGACAATTGCCCCAAATTTACTAGTCTTCCCAAATTTACAAATTTTCCTCAAATTTACTAATCGGCCCACATTTACGATATGACATACTCGAATCCCCTATATTTCAACGAACGCATGCGGGCGTAGTGGTTATTGCACATGGCTCGCAATGGGGAGGTCGCGTGTTCAAGACATGGGTGCGGACTGCCCCAAATTTACAAGCCTACCCGAATTTACTTTTCTACTCGAATTTACCAAATGTCCCGAATTTACCAAAGATCCAATTTGAAGTTGCCCTTGCTAAATAGTGTGGAGGATTTGCAACACACCCTTAGCTCTTTCAATGGCTTCTGTCATGCAACCAAGCACAGTGCACGGACAAAAAATCTCTTTGTTTGTTCTCTCTCTCTCTCCTCCCATCTTTACAGCAATCTCATTCCATCTGTCAACAAAAGTCTCATTCCTCCCATCTCCTCCCATCTGTCAACAAAAGTCTCATTCTCTCTCTCTCTCTCTCTCTCTCTCTCTCTCTCTCTCTCTCTCTCTCTCTCTCTCTCTCTCTCTCTCTCTCTCTCTCTCTCTCTCTCTCTCTCTCTCTCTCTCTCTCTCTCTCTCTCTCTCTCTCACGCACGCACGTGCACGTGCGATGCCATTTTATTTTCTCCTCAACCCAATAGCAACAATCCACAAAAAAGCAAGGCCCAGTGCATTTTAACCGGCTGAAATTTTGAAATATCGATTGGATTTCGAGCTAGCCTTTAAGAAAGCCTAGATATTTACACAAGTTTTAGTGCAATTACCGCCAGATGATTCAAATTTCAACCTAAAACCCGGGATAATTTCAAGTTTGTCATTATCTTCACTCATTAGGGAAAATGTATTTTTCTAGCCTTGATCATCAATTCTCCTCTGATGAAATCAGCGCAAAAAATCAAACGGAGTCACTCTCTCTATGTCTGCGTACTCCTCGGACCATCTTCATAGCATCACCAAGGTCACAAGTAACTCAAAGATTGTATTGTACCAAGTCTCTCTTGATGGAAGAATCTATAATACAAACGCCTTTTGGAGGGGGGACCGGCTCCAAGTAAATCCGGCCCTCAACTATTGTCATGTTCTTTAATACTCTCTCTCTTGAAAAAGTATTGTTAATGCCAAGTTAATTAAGTACTATGTTTATATTGCTACCATCAAGTAAGTTCACCCTCTATGTTCTCAAAGTGATCTCATAAAAATGCTGACTCTAATTCTCTTAATTCCGCTCTCCTCAAAGTTCATAGGCCATTTCCATTACATTAGTATCAGAGCATTGGTTTCTATTTTCTTTCTTAAGAAGAGAGGTCCTTACGTAGCCTATTAATGGTTGATTTTGTTAATTATATTAGGGTAAGTGGGACTGGGATCTATTATTGGTTTTGCTGAGCCCACTATGTGGGATATGATGCACACCTCCTCGAGAGCTTTGGTCTTAATAATGGGTCCTTTTTAGACTTGTCTACGGCTTTACCATTATTGAGCCATAATAAGTTCAAAAGGAGCTATTCCTCGGCAATTCTGCTATGTTAGACCCACCCCAATGCTCTTTATAATTAACCAATTTGAGCCGTGGGTGTAGATAGTTAAGTGCTAATTTTCAAAGACCAAGAGCAATAGTAACTAAGGTTTTGAATTGCCAAAGAATACACTAAGTAAACACATAGGTATAATTAGCATGGATGACAATAACCAAGAGAGTAGAATGAACATTGATAACTTTGATTTTGCACATGAAGGTGCTAATGATGATGTCCCCCATGTTTATTAATTATCTTGTTACTAAGTTGCATCAAACTATGTGCAACCCTACTTTGCAAGCCGAAGTTACCCAACAACTTTGTGCTTATGGGATTTCCCTTCCTCTCCAAGAGGAGAGAGAGTTTAGGAGGCCTCTTGATGAGACAAAAGAAGACTCTCTCCCATAAGAGAGGAGGAATCAAAAGAACAAGAAAGAAGTGATCCCTAAGTTCCTCTAAGGATGTGGCTCCATGAAGATGGCGGTCTAGAATATCACCAACTCCTCCCAAGAGGAAACGGTCAACCCCTAGTCTTTCTCCTCGTCACTCCAAAAGGGAAGAGAGGAAACAAAGGAAGAAAAGGTCACCCTCTTCTCCTTCTTCTTCTCCTTTGTCCTCTTTCGACAAAAGATACGGCTATTCTCCTAGAGAATACAAGAGGGGAGGGCATCACAAATCATACCCTACATGATGTCAAAGATCACAAAAGCTAAAGACGTCCAAAGAGGGAGGCAAGAGTATCTCTTTCTCACCTATGATGGCACCTTTGGTGCCACCAACAAAGTATTGTCCTTCATCCAACAATTTGATGTGGCCTTTGGAGAGGAGGTCTTCACGAAGTCCTGCAAGCTATGCCATGTAGCTATTTGCTTCCAGGAATCTGCGCATCAATGGTGGGCTAGCCTTTGTGGCAACAGCGAGGCCCCAAAGACATGGGAAACTCTACGGGTTTCCATCATGAAGCAATTCCTTGGAAGCGATGCAAAGGACAAATTACCGAATGTCGGAGCTTGAAGCTGCTCTTCAACGAGTCTATCCACAAATATGTAGACAAGTTTTGGGATTTACATCTCAAAGCTACATTCTTTCAAAGGATAGACTTCGCCAAACAAAAGCAACAATTTTATGCGAGATTACTATAAGAAATGGCCGAGCATGTCAACTCACAACGGCCTAGCACTATCATCGAAGTCATCCACTAGACTATGGTTGCTTCAAGGATCAATTTCCAACAAGGGGTGAGAAGAAATTTCAAGCCCATTGAAAACAAGGATTGAAATGAAGCTAAAGGGAAGAGCAATGCTCAAAACTCTTCCCAAGGCAACACCAACACCAACAACAACAAGGCCAAGGAGAAAGGAGCTTAGAAAGGTAAAAATAAACTCTCTTCCAAAGCATTAGAGGCCTTTCGTAAAGACCATAAATTCTTTAAGTGTGGGGACCAAGTGGAAGTAACACACACCGAGGTGGTACATGAATGCTGTCTCACAGCTTCCATGTGGCAACAAACCTTTGGATCACATGAGTTAATGCGTATGCATGGATCTCTGCAAGGCCACAAGGTGTGCATCTTGGTAGATGACGGTGCTACTCACAATTTCATCAATTATGGATTGGTGAAAAAAATCAAATTGCCTCAAACTCTGAGTACCCACTGTTACAAGGTAGCAATGATGAATGGACATGATACCAAAATCTGGGATACTCAATGCCGAGCCGTTCCATTGGAAGTACAAGGTTACTCCACATGCTTGGATTTTCAAGTTATGAACATGGAAAGGGCAGACGTGGTCCTTGGTAGGGAGTGGTTGCATAGCCTAGGAACATCACTGAAGCGTAGCTATGAGCACGACAGCTTGATGTTTGAATCCCATGGCGCACATGTGTTGTTGTAGTAGAGAAGGATCTACCTTCTTCACCATTGATTTGTACCATTGAGCTTATGCAGCTCGTTTCTGATAATGAAATAGATCAAGTTTTCTTGTGTTACTCACTGTCTCATTTTGTTTCTAACATCGAATTTGTTGAACATTACTCAACGCCGCATGCTTCTCTCTCATCTCTTCCACCAATGGCTAATTCCAAACAAGCAAACATTGCTAGTGAGTTACAAAAATTATTAAAGGAATTTCAAGATGTTTTTCCTAATGATTTGCCACCAGGATTACCGCCGACAAGATCGGTGCAACATAGCATCGATGTGGCTAAAAACCTGTCAGTAAACCACCCTACCGTATGAGTTATTCTGAAGCTGCTGAGGTGGAAGTTAGCTTATTGACTACCTTAGCAGAGGGTATATGCAACCCAGTTCTTCACCATGGACCTCTCCTATCCTATTAGTGAAGAAAAAAAGGCAGTATGCGCATGTGCGTAGACTACCGTGGCTTAATTGCGGTTACGGTTAAGAACAAATACCCATTGCCCCAAGTAGATGAGTTGTTCGACAAACTCACTCGTGCTCACATTTTTACGAAAATAGACTAGCGGTCAGGATATCACCAAGTCCATATTCGAATTGCTGATATACCCAAAACTGCATTCCGAACACGATTTGGATACTACGAGTTCTTGGTGATGCCCTTTCGGTTAACCAATGCGTCCGCAACATTCATGACACTTATGGATAGTGTCTTGAAGCCGTACTTGGGCAAATTTGTCATCGTTTTCCTCGATGACATTCTAGTCTACAGTGCTACTGAAGAAGAACACTTACAACATCTCAGGCAGGTCTTTGAGTTGTTACGAACAAACAACTTATATGCCAAGGAATCTAAGTGTGATTTTCTGAAAGAAGAAATTCACTATCTATGACATGTTATTTTAGCTAATGGGCTATATATGGATCAATCCAAAGCGGATACCATCCGGAAATGGTCTTCTCCTAAAAATCTGGAAGAGTAACATATTTTTTTGGGATTTGCAGGTTTTTATCGAAGGTTCGTTAAAAACTATGCTAATATTGCTATTCCCATGACGGATCAACTAAAAGGCAAAGGAAAATCTTTTTAATGGGGATACGCTCAACAGCACAGTTTCGATACGCTCAAGGATGCATTAGCTACAACTCCCATACTAGCTATTGTAGATCCTCTGAAACCATTCGTTTTGGAAACGGATGCCAGTGACCGTGCTATTGGAGAAGTCCTATTACAAGACGGATTGCCAATTGCATTTGAAAGCAAGAAGCTTAATGTAGCTCATCAGAACTACTCTACTTATGAGCGGGAACTCTATGCAATAGTGTCTGCCTTAAAAACATGGCAGAATTATCTGTATGGTGCTCGGTTTGAGATTGTGTTTGACCATGAAAGCATCAAATGGTTTACACAACAAACGGATTTGAAGGGTCGGAAAGCCAGGTGGGCTGAGATTCTTCAGGAATATGACACCAAGCTCAGGTATCGTAAAGGTCGATACAATGTGCTGGCTGACGCTCTAAGTCGTATGCTAGAGATTAATTCTCTCTTGTTCACGGAACTTTGTAGTGAATTTTTGGATTCTGTCAAAGGCAAATATGAGCATGATGAAGCATATTCCAAAGTGTGGAGCCATGTTCAGATGAGGGATCCTTCTCACTCCAATGATGGTAGTGTAACGTTAACCTTCACACCTAGTTCTCCTCTATTGAGTGATGAACTACAGTGATGGAAGCATTTCACCATCGACAATGGGTACCTACTCCATAAGGGGAGAGGTTTTGTATCGACGGACACATACATTCGGCGCCAAATTCTTTATGAATGTCATGATAGTCCAAGTGCAGGGCACCCGGGTATTAGAAAAGCTTATGCTCTCGTACGATGACAGTTTTACTAGCCAGGTATACATGGTTTTGTTCAAGCTTCTGTCTTGCATTGCCAAAAATGTCAAGTTAACAAAGCAGAGCACCTGAAATGAGGAGGACTCTTACATCCTTTGGAGATTTCCAATGGAAAATGGGAAAGCATCTCTATGGACTTTATTATGGGTTTACCAACCATTGTACGAGGTCATGACTCGGTATGGGTGGTCGTAGACCGGTTGACTAAACTATGTAAGTTTATTCCAACTAAATTAACGGTTAAGAGACTAGAACTAGCCAAGTTATTTGTGGAAAATCTATACAAATTGTATGGTTTGCCAAGTAACATTCTCAGTGACTGTGATCCCAAGTTTAGCAGTCACTTCTAGAGGGTTGTGTTTAAATGATTGGGTACACAACTGAACCTCAGTACAGCCGATCATCCAAAAACAGATGGTCAGACTGAACGAGTTAACCAAGTGCTAGAGGATATGCTAAGAGCATACGTCAGTAAAAAACAGTCAGACTGGGAAGAATACTTACCTATTCTCAAGTTTGCCTAGAAAAGTGCTAAGCATGTCACAACTGGATTTAGTCCTTTCATGTTCATGTATGTGTTTCAACCTAGGTCACCTGTTATGGTGGGGTTGGCAACCAAAAAGCTCCAACAGGTTAAGGATTTTCTCCAAGACCACATGGATATGCTGAAACTCATTCGTCAGAATGTCCGACAAGCATAGGATCGGTATAAGAAGTATGCTGATGAGAAATGTAGGGCAAGTTACCTTCGAGGAAGGGGAGGAAGTATTTTTACGTGTGCCATAACATTTAGAAAGTCTAAAAACTGGGCCAACACCTAAATTATCTCCCCGATATTGTGGGCCTTTCAAAATACTCAAGCGAGTAGGTGATCGTGCCTACAAATTATTGCTACTTGCACATTCTCGTATTCATCCGGTGTTTCATGTAAGCCGTTTACGTAAGCGGTTACATGGGGGTGACAATGTCATTGACCAACAGATTTTGGTTGATTTCATTGAACCTCCTACCTTACCGCATGAACCTGAACGTGTTCTCGATTATCATGAGTTGCATACACGTCAACAAGCCTTAATCAAGTGGAAAGACCAACCTGAGGAAGGTGCCACTTGGAAAAACATTAGTGTTCTTAAGAAGAAGTTCCCCACTTTTGTTTTCGAGGAAAAAAACTCTTCTGAAGGGGGGAGTTATGTCAGGACACCGGCAAGGCGGTTGGACTAGACAAGGGCAAGGCCGGGCTAGGCAGTGTGGAAAGGGAGTCCAACTAGGGCAAAGAGCCAGGGGCCATGCTATATAGTTGGTGGTTGGGTGGTGGACTCTTAGGTTCTAGTTCCCCTTGTCTAACAAGGAGCATGATGTCTTTATCTTGTTTGACTGTACGCTTTGTCATACATGTCAAAGGCTAGGAACTTGCTTGTGCACTATGTGCGATCCTCAAAAGGCTGCAAACACACAGTTAGAGAATCCTAGCAAGCTCAAAGAACAATGGTGTGTCACTCACCTCTGAATGCTACCTACTACAAAGCAGAAGAAGCTACCGCCAATGCCACACTCTACGCCGCCGATGTCGTCGCAATGCTCTCTCTCTCTCTCTCTCTCTCTCTCTCTCTCTCTCTCTCTCTCTCTCTCTCTCTCTCTCTCTCTCTCTCTCTCTCTCTCTCTAGCATACATACACACATAGAAGGAGAAGGAGATAGAGATGGAGCAAGAGAACTTCTTAGCTTACACCTTAGAGAATGAGGATTTTTAGGTCAAATGGACATTTTATAAGAGTTTGGCCCATTCACAAATGGGCGTCCACAGTGGCCGATCATTGCACAACAGCTGTAAAAATAAGGTAAGTGGTGCACCTCTCATCGGCGATCACCTACACACCTATTGGACCAACAATCCCAATCCCTGACTCTACCAAATAAAATAATACGGCGTCCGTCGTAGGTGATAGGGTGTCCGTGAGGGTTAACATGCCCCCCTTCCTTATGTAGATTTCATCCTCGGAAGCTATTGAGTTGAAGCTTGTTCATCGAGGTGGAAGAGCATTTGAGATGAATGTCCTTAGCCTTCATCAGTCAATTGGCACAATAATTGCATTCTCATATACAATTAAAAATCATATGCAGTTGTAGGTAGACAAATTGCTTGATAACAAAATTTTAAACAATTTGTCAGTAATAAACATTAAATTGTAATATAATCAAACGCATAAATATTTGTAAAGGTCAAAAACTAAACAAGTCTAGGGTCACTAATTTAACGGTCGAAAGGCACTAGAGGTCAACTATTAATACCATGCGCAAGCTTCTCAATTTTCTCTGGTCAGTTAAGTTGTTTAATCGCGTGTCCGAGGGTTGACTAGAGTCTATACCTAGAAGACCTTGTATTTAAGCTCATGAAATCATCACCTGACTTATTTCCTTTTCTTTGACCCTTCAAAGTCTTTTCACATTGATTCAATTTTGATGTGTGTGCTTATTTTGTATGCCTTGGACTTTTTTCTTTTCAAGGAAAAGCGCCAACACTGGGAACCTCTAGGTGATACATGTGAGTGAAGTACCAAATCAAGCTGAGATTTCTCTTCCAGCTTAAGATTTACATTGTGGCACTTTTGATTTTTTTGTTTGTTTGGCATTTTAATTTTGTAACTTTGGGGGGTCATATAACATTGTTACCCTCCCCGGGCTCATCACACTAGTAAAATTTCTTTACAATACTTAAGCTAAAGGTCAATAGGGACTAAGTCCACTAGAAATCCCTAGTACATTGCACACAATGCTGCCTAAATCGGATTAAGAACCTAAAGTAACCATTGATTATTAGGAAGGCATTCCCCACGGTATTAAGAGAAGATCTCTAACTCCTACCTTGGTCAAACTAGCTTAGTCAGACTGCTTGATTTTGAAACCTAGACAAGGAATTATGATAGAAAATTATATAGAATCTAATGTTTAATCTTTAAAAATGTGTGGAATATTATGCTACCAATCACAATTAAAGTAGACAAACATGGATGTAAAAAAATACAAGGGGCAATGCTAATGAACAAGAAACACCTGTTCGTGTTGATGATCACGCTTGATTCGAAGAGTGAACGAGAGAAAGACTCCATAAAGGTCCAAATCCAAAAAACAACAACACATTTGTGTACATACCAGAAAACACAAATAATACCTCTAGGAGGCACATTAGTGGGAAGAGGCACCATCCCTTATTGAACACAATCAAACAACATAAGGAACCCTAACCTAATTATTTGCACTCCTCCGAGAGAGTCAAGGGAATAGGATATTCTAAAGATTAGGGGGGAACCCTAAGGCTAAACCCCTATCCTTGTCATCATCAAGATAAACAAAGTCATCATCCGTGAGACCATATGCGCCATCCGTGTAATCATGTAACTATTCTTCATCATTAGAGGCACAAATGTTTACTAAGAATATTACTAGATGCCTATAGTCATCTTGGTCAAGAGGATAGTCTTGTGTGATTGGGGTTGCGTCCTCTACTAAGTATGGATCTATTGTGGACAAGAGACGTATCAACCATTCTAATTCCTCAAAATTCCTCTCACGCGCTAGCGTACCTACCAAATTCCATTCACATGCAAGCACCGGGTAGACTATGTGAAACACTTGTGCAAAGTAAAGAGAGTAGCTCTCACCCAAGGTAGGAGTGGATGACTCTATCATACTAGCCATATCTGTACACACAAATAGATGATGGTTAGAGTGCAAATATTATAAGGATCGTGTCAAAAGGTTGTGTCCTTGTGCGTAATGTGTTTTTATGATTTTGTGTTATGTATAGAACTCGTAGGTTTCCATTTTATTTTGGGTGGCTCTTGCTCTTTTACTCTTTTATTTTTCTCTTGTGAATATAAGGCTTTATATATACATTCCCTAAGATTGGAGAGTGAGAGATCAGGGGGGAAGGTTAAGAGGGGAGTGAGTGAATGATGACTATCAACAAACACTCCCCCCTTTCTTGGGTAGATCATACCTTTTGAAATGTTGTCGTCACCTTTTGAAACCAATTGTTCCAAGTTGTTATGGGTGAAGGCTTTGACCAATAGTTTTTGATCGCCCTATGCATTTCATCTAGTTGCAAGGGTGGTAAGGTACTCTTCCATGATTTTATTTACAGCGTTGTTGTAGGTGGTGAACTTACAATGGGAGGTGCAAACTCTTCCTTGTTTATATGGATATGTACAATGGTAGGTGGAGGTTGTGTCGAAGCTTATATTTCTGTATAGATACTACATGAAGAGCAAGAAGCTTCATTTGACTTCCTTGTTCCTAAGCTAGGTGGAACAAATCGTTCTTTCTTCAGTACCCAAACTAGCACTAAAGCAAGTGTGTAGCATTCTGTGATTTTTTCCTTTCCGCGATTGTCAATTCATTTTGGGCCTACAGGATTGGGCATGGGCAGGTGACAGGTAAGAGCACAATTTACATTTTGGCACCCAGATTTGATCATTTCCTTCATAGTAGCCTTGGGCTTCCAATAGTTTTGTAGGAATCCAACACAATGCTTCTTTACATTTCTTAGGGCAAGTGGGACGTCTCTCACCATGCTCCTGTCTTTTAGCACTAGCTATGGTTGCTAAAGAAGCTTTAGGGATCCACTTGTATGTTTTCTTTGTTATATTAGGATGAGTCTTGTGTGTCTCAAGCTTTATTTCAACTACAGAAGTTGAAGCTCTAGAGAATTGGGCTATGGGGACATATGGTTCAACCGCTTGGACATGCAATGTTTTGGGTTTTATTTCCTTAAGAGGCAATATCTCAGGGACTATGGCTTGAGTGACAGGGCTAAGAGTTGGTTTTTGCATTGTGACACCCCTAGTCTCCCAATCTATAGTGCATTTGGTGGCTATCATCCACGTGCATCCTAGGTTTATATTACCCTCCATAGTTCCAGCAGGCATGACCAAAAAGTTTTGAGCTACAACCTCGTTGTCATAACTGACAGAAGTGTGTCAGATTCCAAAAATTGTGGTTTTTTTCTTGTTGACACCCTTGACTTAGATAATACTCTCAGATAGAGATGGATTCGCTAACTGACACCACACACCATATGATAGCAGATTATACTTAGCACTTGTGTCCAATAAGGTGTTATATAGCACTTTTCCATAGGTGCTATTTAGCTCAATAGGATATCGTAGAGGTGTATCAGAGTCCAACCAATCATCCTCTATCTCAACGTGGAATGCATTTGTAACTCCCAGGTTGGCCTCTCGTTGGCGTCTTATACGTTGTTGTCGCTCCTTAGCCATAGCTTGAGCTTGTATCTTCTTCAACTCGTCTTGTGCCTTGGCTACCTTTTCTTGATGGATGGCACATAGCTCCTCTTGGCTTAAAGAATCATAGTATCTTTTAAATCTACCCCCATTGAGAAATCCAATGGTTTCTACTCCATCAAGAGTTTCGACCCAAATGGTACCTTGTGGGGTGATTTTGTATACTCTATATGGTCCTTTTCCCGCATATTTCAACTTTTTCTTCTTGTTACGCACTCCATATATAAGGACTTTATCACCAACATTGATATCTTTGTCCTTTAGATGACGGTCAAATTATTTCTTCCTCCTATCTTTCTCCACAAGTGTGTTGTGCATAGCCAATTGCCTTTCTTCATCTAACCTCTCAAGGATATATAAGCGCTCAACTAAAGGGTTACCATCCTAGCCTTCTTGTGAAGCTACATGCAAACTAGGAATTACAAACTCCCATGGCATAACTGCTTCTTGGCCATATACCATTTTGAATGGTGTACAATTAATAGCCACTTTGTAAGAAGTACGATAAGCCCATAGAGCTCAAGTCATCTTCAAATCCCAATCTGTGCAATGAGCTGTTTTGGTCAAGATAGGGATTAAGGTCTTGTTGGTACTCTCAGCTTGGCCGCTTGCTCGTGGATAATAAGGTGTGGACTTATGGTGAGCTATCATGAAGTGGTAGTGAGTTCTTTTATCACTCCATTATAAAATGAGTACCATTGTCACTCACAATCTCAAATGGACAACCAAATCTTGTAATAATGTTCTCAAAGAGAAACTTGGCAGTTGACCTTGCATCAGCCTTACGTGTCACCCTGGCTTCCGCCCACTTTGTCACATAGTCAGTGGCAACGATAATATATTGAGATTGAGTGCTACGAGCTGCCGGACTAATTGGGCCTACAAATTCTAAACCCCATTTTTCAAATGGTTGAGTCACTTTAACAGGATGTAAGGGCATTTTATCCTTTCGTTGTGTGATCTTGTAACATTGGAATTCATCACATCCTTTTGTAAAAAGTGATGCATCCTTGAATAAGGTAGGCCACCAATAGATTGATTGCAACACCTTCTAGCAGTTAGTTCCCCTGAGAAATGTCCTCCGGCTATACCCATGTGGGCTTCTTGTAGTATGTATAAATACTTCCCCTTACGGGCACAACGTCTAAGAATATCGTCCTTCCCTAGCCTGTAGAGAGTTTTTGCAATGAGAGAATAAGGTTCACATTCTTTTAACAATTTTTGAGCTATATCCTTACAAACTTCTTTGGGTGGAAAACCATTAACTAGAAAGTTCACAATCTTCTCACTCCATTCAGGCATGGTCTTAACTAGAAATAAGGAAGTATCGAGAAATTCATCATCGACTCCAGTAGGGGCTTCACCATTGGGTATGAAAGACAAATGATCCGTCATGACATGTCTTTTACCAGGTCTCACCATAACGGTAAAATCAAACTTAAGGAGAATTAACAACCATCATGTAATTCTTCCCGTGGAACAAAGTTTATTTACTAGATACAACAAGGCTTTATGATCCATATAAAAAATAAACTTGTTGGCAAGAAGATAGTAGCAAAATTTTTTCACTGCATAAATCATAGCTAAACCCTCTCGCTCTGTAGTGGTGTAGTTTCTCTCAGCATCATTCAATTGACGACTTGCAAAGCTAATGGGTAGTCTAGTTTATGTTCTCCTGGTTGAGCTAGAACACACAAAATAGCAAAGTTTGATGCATCAATATGCACATGGAGAATTACATTCCAATTGGTCGCTCGTAAAATGGAAGCACTTGTTAAGGTCTTTTTTAATGACTGATAAGCATGGTCACACTCCGCAGTTCAGTGGAACTCAATAAGAAGCTTGTACAAAGGAAGAGCTATCTTGGCAAATTTTAAAATAAATTGCCGGTAATAATCAACATGGCCCATGAATCTTTGAGCTCCTTTATAGTTCGTAGGCGTTGGAATTTTTGCAATGGCTTTAATTTTGCTCTCATCTGTGGAAATCCCATTTTTGGACACTATATGTCCAAAAATGACTCCATTTTTAACCCAAAATTGGCATTTGAAAGGGTTTAAGGAGATGCAATACAATCTGCACTTCTCAAACACTTGTCATAAAACATGATAGGTGTTCTTTCCAAGAAGAATAAACACAAATTTCATACAAGAAAGCTTCACAAAACTCCCTCAAATATTCTCTAAAGGCAGTATTTATTAATCTTTGGAAGGTAGTAGGAGCATTGGTTAAGCCAAAAGCCATAACACAAAATGAGAACACTCCAAATTCGGTTATAAAAGCTGTTTTAGCTTGGTCCTCTAGTGCAGTTGTGATTTGATTGTATCCAGAGTGCCCATCTAACAAGCTATAAGCCTTCTTTCCTACAACTCTTTCAAGCGCATTTCTGAATATGGCAAGGGGTAATAATCCTTCCTAGTGGCGGCATTAACCTTCTTGAGATCCATACACACTCTGAGTTTCCCATTCTTTTTGGGCACAATCACTATTCGAGACATCAATTTTGAGTGCTCAATAGGGTATATGAATCCGCATTTCACAAAATTTTCAATCTCTTCTTGAACGATCTTTGCATACTTAGGATTCATTGGGTAGGGTCGTTGCTGAACTGGTTTAGCCATGCTAGTTCATGGGGATTGTGTGTTGCACCACGGAAGGTGGAATACCTTTCATATCATGATATGTCCAAGAAAATATATCCCTGAATTCCTTGAGAAGTTCTTTAAGTACATACTCCTCAGTCTCTATCAAATCTTGGGCAATTTAGATAGGTTTGGACTCGTCACCTGGGTCTGCTAACTCTATTTCCTTAACTATTGTTGGACCATCATAGACTCCATTGCTTCCATCAATAGGTTTTCTTTGATCCTTTGTATACACAACCTTACGCTCCTCCGTGGTGTAGGATTTGAAATGATCGGAAGTCTATGGGGTCTTATTGTTCTGTGGATTGTGATTTCACTTCCGCTTCCTTTTCTTGTTGAGCTAACTCTCAATTTTGTCATCTCCTTACGATACGGCTCAACTTTGGCTTCTCTGTAGCCTCTACTTGTGCGATGTCAATGGGTTGTGGACTACACCACATAATGCTTTGAAGGTATTCACCCCAGTTATCTACCAACTTGTGCGATGTCAATGGGTTGTGGACTACACCACATAATGCTTTGAAGGTATTCACCCCAGTTATCTACCAACTTTCGATGAGCATCACATGCCCCTATATAATTAAGCCATTTGGTGGTAGATTTCTTTTCATTTATTCTAGCATGCACATTTTCTTGATATCATCGCCTCTTATATCTCTTACTCTTCTTGTCTAATTTTTTATTACATCCGATCTCTAGTGAAGAGTCACTAGATGAATCGCTACTTGTGTCTTCTACTCTTTTGGATGGATTGCCATCTAGGGTACCACTGGGACCTGAATGGTTTGTCCCCACATTTGCACTAAGATTTAACTCAGATTCTTCGTCCTCAGAGTCCATTTCAATTGATGATTCTGGCCCCGAATCGTGTGGGCTATAGTCTTATGAGACGCTACTGGTTCCAATGCCATTCAAACCTTCATCTTGTAGGTCATCAGAAGCTATATGCATTGCTTCTAGCATATTTAAGGGTACGAGTGGTGGTATTTCATCCCCCTCAGGTGTTACCCAGGTTGTCCCCCTATTTCCCCAAGTGTCGATGGTTTCTACTAGGTGGAACCAATCCACATTGTCCAACTCAGTCATCCCAGGGAGTACATCCATATAAGGAGAATCTTCCTCAACATCAGTGTCCACTTTACATGTGTAACAATACTGCAATGGGGCCAAGTGAACTGTGGTGTCAAATCTATGATCAATTATAACGTGTTTCCTAGAGGATGTGGTTGACCAGTTACAAGATCCACTTGAATGACAGAATCTTGGAACTGCAAGTAGACATGGTTTTCAAAACATTCATGCACCATTTTTGCCTCCCTCATGAAAGGAAGTCCTAAGATCATCTCAGATGTCATAGTATGCTTGGAGAAATCCATAACAATGAAGGTATTTCTTATTTTGTGTCCAAAGACCTTTATCTTGAGATCTTCTAGCATCCCAATAGGTTTAGCAATAGACCCATTGGCCATTTTCACTACTATGGTTGTGGTCCCAAGGTGAGGTCTTCCCATAGTTTCCCAGCAATTTTTAGTCACAACGCTAACCCTAGTTCCACCATCAAGGATTCCCTTCATAGTTGATCCCTTGGTAGTGATTGGTATGGTCACATTGGATTCATCGCCCTCAAAGTATTGTCCCAACTTGTTAACGGGTATTTCTGCAATAGAGTTCTCATCTAGGTTGGGTTGTGGATCTAAGTGTTCCTCCTCTATTGGCATCTCCCTAGCTCCATCCATCTGTGAAAATTGTGGTAGCCCGACTTTCAATTCTCCATTGAGGAAAGCTCGAAGAGCTAAGAATAGATCGGGGTCCCCATATAGTTTGGACATGATGGTGGTTCTAGCTTCTAAAGCCATGAAATCCATCAATTTGGCAATGTTTAACAACACCTTTTGGGATTCAGTCCCTTGACGTGGGGAAGATGGGATCTCCATTTCTTCGATAGGGTTAGGTAGTCCCTCTATAAAAATTCTTTCCAATAAGAAGTGAGTACGCCCACTTTCCCATGACTTTAAGTCACTTTTTTCTTGGATGACACTAGGTATGGCTAGGGGTCTATCGACTTTGTGAGGTTGTTGTTGCGTAGGGAACACTGTGTCTGTAATCTGGATCTGCCTAGGTGCTGTCTCTAGATCCATTGGGTCTCTTCTACCAAACTCCTTAATTGCTTGACTCGTTCGATCTCCTCTCTAGGGTTTGGGTAAGTTCTTATATTCTTCTTGGGTCCTAGCCATCGTAGCTCATGACGATCTTCCTTGTTGGTTTCTTTCCTAGTGGTCATTTTGGTCTCCATGGTTTCCATCGTTCATATATACGGTGTCATCACCAGTCCCTATGTTGGTCTTCGCTGCCTTTGGCGATCTCTTCCTTCGTGTTTTCTTCTTTTTTTGAGATTGGGCAATTGATGCCGTGTCTCTTTCTTCAAGAATATAATTTTGTTTTTTGAGCATCGACCGTGTGAGTACATTTACTGATACCACAGCTGTAGTTTGTGATGGCTCCTCGGTAACCTCAATTAAGTTTAATGGCGTGATCTTTGGTGCATTTGGATTATTTGGACATTGGGCAATCAAATGATCTATGCCACATCGATTGCACATGAGTATCAGCATTGTAGACGTGCTCGCTTGATTGATTTTCATTAGTGTGGTATTATTTGTAGCTTAATAGGACACTCGGCCACACGATGTGGACCTCCACACTCATGGAATTGAAGAGGTGGTATCTTGGCAGTGTAATTGATATTTTGGCCTCTTGCAGCAAAAGCAGCTACTTGATAGATAGGTTTGACTTGTCCTCAATAGTCCTCCATGTAGTATTGTGGACTTTCTTAAAGCTCATCAATCCCATAGGCAATATTAGGGTCTATATTTCCTCACAGCGTTCCAAGCAAGCAATAGATGATCCACAACCCACTTGATTCACAGAAGTGATTCTCGGATGTGGTGGTTGCGGTCCTACCACTAGAGGTCGTAGGGGTGTTGTTTGAACAACATTTTGGGCCCTAGGGACCATGTGTTGTGACGTTTGTTCAAGAGGTGGGGAAGACATCAATGCAAGCACTCGAGGTGTGTCCGTCTATGCTAAGGTTGGCCTATTGGCCATCGCGCACTTAAATACTATGTAATCCTTACCTTGATGACCATACCTCCCATAGCCATTGTTGCTCCCTTCTTGGATACATATGATTGATTGCGGAGCACGATTGTCTCTAAGACTCTCTTGAATGGTCTTGGTGAGGTCTGCTAAAGTCATCTCAGATATCTTTGGCTCCTTAGCAATAGGCTTTAGGGTCATTGGTTGATGCCCCGATGCTTGTGAGCTAGTAGATTTAATCTCAACCGACACTCTTTCTCCTTGAATCATTAAATTATCCTCCAATTGGATTGCATTGGTGGTGACTGCTTCACAATTGGTGATACCTCTAATGACTAGGCCATTGTAGATATCTTCATGTCGTAATCCCCTAATGAATCTATCAAGCAGCTGGTTATTGTTGAAGTGCTCATTTGGATTACAACAAGAATTTAAATGCTTCAAGCGACTAATAAAGTCTCTCATGGACTCTCCTTTCTCTCGTTGGGATTTCTAGAGCTGAGATACTACACCCCAAAGCACTCCCTCTTGTATGTATTCTTTCAAGAACAGTCTCCTAAGAGTAGGGTAAATCGTTTTTTCTTCCACCCTTAGGGTTGTATACCAATCCCCAACCTTCCCACTTAAGGTTAGGCTTGAAGCTTTACTCTTATGCAGGTCATTGTGTTCTCCTAGAGAATTGCATATTTGTTCAAACACTTTGATATGCTTTCTCACCTCCCCATCTCCACTAAATTTTTGTGTGAGCTTGGCTATTTGTACTGACTTACTTCTAGGCTCTCTATCAGGCGTGATATGCATATTCTCAGCAATAGATCGATCGATAGCTTGAGAAAATGTTGCCAAGTCACCTAAGTGAGCAGGCATCGTGGGTGAAGGTGCTCCAGAGACTACATGTGGAGTAGGTATTGGCATTGGGCTTGGCGCATAGGAAGCCCTTGGGTTCCAAGTTCGTACGGTGTTGTTCCATGTGACGGTCCAAAGTTCATATGTGTGGCCCTAGGCATAGCAGACGTCGGATGTGACATGCTAATGCTACCTGGTATGGTCCCATTGAAATAAGATCTTGGGAGTTGTGGTTGTGGAGCATAGGTTGTTGAAACAATGCTCACTTAAAGACTATGCTAAACAAGAAGGATTTGTAGCACGGCAAGAAGAGACATGTTGATATTCGTGATAGTGGGTTTCTTGAGAAGAACAAATACGTAGACAAAACCATAGTAAGTATTTGTGTCGACAGAGCACAATAGGTCCTTGACGTGCTACCCGTATCCAATGTTTTCTCATGGAGTGCATTGATTAAAAGATGTCCAATAGGGTGAGTGTCACAAAGCTTTGTCTTCTTTTCAAAAGATGCATAGAAAGGGCATCTCTTCAAATACAATCATGTAAACTTACACCTTGAAGGCATGTGGCATTTCACAACATGCTGATATGGGCAAGGAATTCACGATTATATTTTCAAGATTGGGGTTGTTGAAAGAAAACATTCCGCTTGGCATTGTCTTGGTCATGTATGCCAAATGTGGTGCACTTCAAGAAGGAGAGAAAGTGCTTGAGGAGCTTTCTCTCCGTGATGTCATCTCTTTGAATGCACTGATTACGGGATATGTCCAACTTGAGCAGGGCCAATAAGATCTGGGCTGTTTTTGGGGGGTGCACACCGAGGGTGTCTCTTCAGATGTTGTTCCATATGCTTGCATCTTGAAGGAAAAATTCAAGGGAAAAGAATAAGTATTCTTTTGTGAGCTCACTTAAAGACTCTGCTAGCAAGAAGGATTTGTACCAATGCAATAGGATACATGCTGATATTTGTGATAGCGGGTTGCTTGAAAAGAACACATACTTAGGCAACATGTTAGTCAATATGTATGTCAAGTGCAATGGACTTGAAAGAGCACAAGAAACCCTCAATAAGCTTTTTCCGCATTGTTGTCTCATGGAGTGCATTGACCGCATGATATGGTGGTTAGGGTAATGAAGCTCTAGGCCGTTTTCAGAAAATGCGAAGAGAGGGTGGCATCTCTCCAAATGCAATCACCTACACTTGCACCTTGAAGGCATGTGGAATTACACAAGATACTGATATGGGAAAAATAATTCACATGATATTGTCAAGACTTGGGTTGTTCAATGAAAGCTTCATGCTTGGCACTTCCTTGGTGGACATGTATGCCAAATGTGGTGCACTTCATGAAGCACAAAATGTGCTTAAGGAGTTTCCTCTCCGTGATTTCGGCTCTTGGAATTAGCTGATTGTGGGATACATCCAATTTGGGCATGGCCAAGAAGCTCCCGGTTGTTTTCAGCAGATGGGAAGCGAGGGTGTCTCTCTGGATGGAGTCCCATATGCTTGCATTTTGAAGGCAAACATGCAAGGGAAGAGAATAAATCTTTCTTTTTTCAACTCACTTAAAGATTTTGCTAAGAAGAAGGATTTGTACCAAGGCAATACAATACATACTTGATCATCAGCTTTGTGTGAGGGCCAGAAGAGCCTGATCATCAACTTTGTGTGCAACAAGCTTGATCATCAACTTTATGTAAGGGCTATAGCTTGAAAGGAAGCTTCATCATCAACTCTTCATAAGTAGCATAGATTGATCACCTTGAGAAGCAAACCTAGGATGCACGTGGATCAAATGGAGTGCTACTAACTAAAGCCATATGTGGTGCACTTCATAAAGCACAAAAGATGCTTGAGGAGCTTCTTGTCTGAAAGTTTGTCCCTTGGAATGCATTGAAATGGGCTACAAATCAAATAGAGAGGCAGGTAGAGGATACCTGTATTGCATAATGGAATAAATATGGAGAGAGAGAGAGAGAGGCGGCCGAAGGCCGCTGGACGTACTAGTTTCATTAAGATACCACAAAATGAGATGCATTAGTTTCTTTGAAAGATAACTTAAGAGATAAGTAAAAGTAAAAGGTATTCACCTTTTTTTCTTTGAACTCAAAGAGTATCTCCTTTGATTCCCTTTTGAGTTAGAGACTTAGAGTGACTTCCTTCCCTTTTCCAAAGGGGATCTCCCAAGATGCTTTCTAATGAATCCAAAAAGAACGTTTTGGCCACTTTATCACCCTCTTTGAACATATGGTCGCCTACTTGGAGACATGGTGAGCTACTAAATTGAAATTTGTTTGATATGCAAGTTCTTACAATCAAAACCTCCCATGCTTACCATTGACTATAGTACCGCCATGTATAAACTTCCTTTTCTTTTAACGTATTTTAATAATATACTAGAAGGTATACCTACTGGATTCAAAATAAATATATTCACTATTTACATAGTGAAAGGACACTCTATGAGAAGAAAACACAAAAGGGAAATTAAGCAAAGAAGAACACAAATATAATAATATGCACTCTACCATCTATATTGTATATAATGCACCTTAAATTTTTCAAGGAAGGAAAGGCATCCACATGTCACACTCTGGCTTATTTCAAAAAGAAACATTTAGATGGTACTGATGGTATGGTGGATGCTCTGGCTCGGCTTGTGAGCAAAGCTAGTGTTGTTATTTTTTGGCTTGTCTAATATAATCACCCACATATGTGAGTTTTGAAAAAAAAAAACATTTGGTTTGAAAAAAAAAGTGAAGGGCAGATAAGTAGTAAGTACTATGATGGTAGAAAATGAAAAGACTCACTTTTGAGTTCTGAGTTTTGGCAAGATGTCAAAAAACTCACTACTGTGTCTATATTTATATTATTTATAGTCCTTGGCAAGGCCATGGAGTGAAACAGTGAGTGGTCAATTTCACAAACATACAAAATTCCCTTTAGGGTAGACTCAAAGAGGAAAATTATCAGAATAATTGGTAATTTTTTGTTATTGAGCTCTATTTTTATGAATTTTCCAAGCAGATTTTTTCCTTCTCTCCCTCCCTTCAAGTGATTGTTTTGAATTTTCAATTTTCTCAAGGCTAAGCTAAGGCACATTTTTCCCAAACATTGACTCCAGCCTTCAAATTTGAAGGGTGACTACTTTTGTTTATGTAAAGGTGGCTCTACTTTGCATTTTGAAGGCCAGAAAGAACACCAAGTACTATATGGCACGGACGTGCTCAAATGGGATCAAGGGTGGAGGTGTCGGATCATGATATGCATACATTGTAGACCATGCAATCGGCACCCGAATTTACAAATCAGTCCGCACATCAATGTAACGCATTGGAGTACCATGATCTTCAGTGAAAGCATGTGGCCGTGTTGGGTTAGAGTCCATGCCTTGGTCATGGGTTTGATGTGCAAGGTACGAGACAATCTTGACCGGCTCAAATTTACTTTCTGGCCCGAAGTTACTTTTTTGTCATGAATTTACTCAACAATCCAAATCAGACGGTCCGAATGACCCCCACCATCGATCCCATTTGAATGTGCACGTGCTAAATAGTGCGGAGGATAAAGAAATCCCTTCTCCTTTCTATACAAATGTACACCTAGCCTTGAAATTTATACATGAGGTTCAAAAAATGTAGAACTTGCGAAGATTTCAT